>NW_027397183.1:0-48193 GCF_003265705.2 Callorhinus ursinus | reverse complement strand
GTAGAAATTCAGGATTACAAAGGAAACGGGTTCCTTTCAAATCCAGTCAGTTATCTTTGTGATAAAGGATTTCAATTAAAATTTGAAGTTACCCAGCGCAGTTGGTTAAACACTGGACTCTTGGTTTCACCTCAGGTCTCGATCTGGGGGGTGGTGTCTGCCTCGGACTGTCTCCGGGGCTCCCTCTGTGCTCCGCCCTCCTGCCGCGGCAACCCCCACCCCCACCCCCATGCGCACTTTCTAAAATAAATCTTTTTTAGAAATTAAAAAAAATCTTGAAGCTATCCAATATCCAAAAGAAACTGAGTTTATGAAACTAGAGACAACAGGTGACTGCAAACCAACCCTTCTTACTGTTTTTACCACTACTGGTGTTCCAGCCTGAGAAACCCAACTGAAAGTTTATTTATTTGAACATTAAAAGTAGATTCTATTCTGTTGCTCCTATCGCAAAATATTTATTGGAGGGTTCTCCTTTGGAGACGGTAAAGCAAGGGTCTGTGGCCAGTCGGGCCAGAAGAGGACGTGGCAACAGGGATTAGGTGACAATGTAGCAACTGAATGTGAATGCTTGATCCAGGCCCCATTCCCTGAATCCTGGCAGCCGAGACTCATTGTCCAGGTAGGAGTGAAGAAGTACTGTCTAGGGAATCTGACCAGCCTTGTAACAGAGAGAAACAGCATGTCCTACTCTGTATTGCTTCTATTTCCCTTGCTGCTGTGACTTATAGCATAGAAATATCTGCTTGCATAGCTCTGCCTATAGGCATTTGACAGCTAAGTTTTGCAAAAATTGCTTTTTTCCTGAAGTCGAGCTCACCTGAGGAGATAAGGAAGTAAGTACAGAAATGACTATGCTATGTTTAAGATTTACAGGATTGACATGACCAGATTCCTGTATGCAAAGATCAACTGACCAAGGACAAAAAAACTTGCATGACCTTCCTCAGATGTCTACAGACATCAACCCCCTCCTGCTTCCCTCTTTGATAACATAAAAGAAACTTGAATTTCATGCCAAGAGGAAATGGTTCTTTGGGAAAACAGTCCACCATCTCCTTGGTTTGCTGGCTTTCTGAATAAAGTCCCTTTCTCCGCCCCAACATCTTCCCTCTTGACTTATTGGCCTGGCATGCAGGGAACAGAACGAGCTTGGACTCGCTAACAGCCTGAGTGGAAAGACCTGGCAGGCATCAGCCTGTAAGGGAATGCACGGACACTTGTTAAAAATGCAAGAGAGGGGCACCTGGGTGGCTCAGCTGGTTAAGCGACTGCCTTCAGCTCAGGTCATGATCCAGTCCTTCATTGAGCTCCCCGCTCAGAGGGGAGTCTGCTTCTCCCTCTGACCCTCCTCCCTCTCATGTTCTCTCAAATAAATAAAATCTTTTAAAAAATTGCAAGACAGGGCGCCTGGGTGGCTCAGTTGGTTAAGCGACTGCCTTCGGCTCAGGTCATGATCCTGGAGTCCCGGGATCGAGTCCCGCATCGGGCTCCCTGCTCAGCGGGGAGTCCGCTTCTCCCTCTGACCCTCTTCCCTCTCGTGCTTTCTATCTCTCATTCTCTCTCTCTCTCAAATAAATAAATAAAATCTTTAAAAAAAAATAAAAATAAAATAAATAAATAAAAATAAAAAAAATAAAAAATTGCAAGACAGATGTTTTGCTTTAGCTACAGCAGTAGGGGAAAGAGACTTCAGTTTTATACTGAGGGCAACTTCCAGATACAGCAAAGACTACTGTGGATCTATAGCCAAAGGTAAGAGAGAGAGCATCCGTGATTAGAAAATTACTAATAGAAACTTCTTTAGATATCAAGGGTGGGGGGATTCTTGCTGGAACTGGGCTTGGAAGGCCAAGGGCTAGGACTAATCGAGAAGGGCTCAGAGGAGCCTGACTAAAGTTTAATCAAGGAGAGAGTCCTTGCCAGTCCTACAGTGACACTCCTGGAAATAAGCAAAGACCCAAAAAGAAAAGCAAAGGCTATTCAGAGCTTGCAGCCCACAATTTTGCAGAGACTGAAAGGAAGGCAGAGGAGTGGGAAAGCTTTATAGTAGAAAAATGGGAAGGCTTCCGGTGTGCAGTGACTGGAGATTGTTGGCATGGGTAAGCCATAGGCAGGTGCTAACTTTAAAAATAAGTTATTTTCCCAGCAAAAACGGGTTTATTTGGGAGTAGCAGAGAATTGCAATTTAGGACATGCATGCTACAGCAAAACCACAGGCACGCTGAATAAACAAAAGGAGGGGAATGTCATTTTATGGAGGAGAATGAGGAAGTTGGGGGGGTTGTTTTGAACAAAAATCCACTGGAGAAAAGCAAGAGTTCAGGGTGATGACGGTTTCTCATTTGCTGAACTTGGGGGGGTAGTCAGTTTCTGGTAGGAGATACAATCTACATTCTTTTTCCTTTTGGGGCCTGTCATTGATTCTTTCCTGTTGAGAATTCTTCTGTTGGGATCTACAATTGACAATTCTTCCTGTAATTGACGTTGAGTGGTATGACTCCCCCTTCTGGCCTCCCAACTCAATTTTAGTGAGGTTTACCTTTATTAATTTTCACACTAACTAGAATTTAGGTTTCCTGTGAGATTGGTTGGGGTGCACTGCACATCTGGCTTTCTCTGGTTGGTCCTAGTTGGAAGCAGGAACGAAAATTACAGAAATTGTCAATTACCAAGTCCCAGCATCATGGATAGGTATATTAGTATGCTCAGGCTGCTATAACAGAATACCACAGCCTGGGTGGCTTGAACAACAAGCAATTTATTTCTCACAGTTCTGGATGTTGGGAAGTCCAAGATTCAGGTGCCACCAATGTAGGTTTTGAATGTAGACAAATACGGTACCCCAAAATATGCCACTTTGGCATAAGGATTATTTTGAGCTAAAGACATACTTGAAAAAGAGCAGATGCAAGAAGGGTGCTCTGACCTCCCTTTTTCTTCCTAAGAGGAGATAAAACTCCCTCCCTCTGCCCTCCCTCTACCAGGAGGAAAGAAACATTCTTGTCACCAGAGATAGGAAATCTGAGAGAAATCTATACAAACAGACTTTGTTAAAATAACCCTTATCTGTCTTTTGCCTCTTCCTATATTTTGGTTACTTTTTCACAATTTCTACTCTTTGCTCAACCTAGTAAAATAAGCTCTTAAGCCTAAGCCCTTTTTGGGTCTTTATTTTTCCTTGAAAGCTTCCAGGTATATGTAAAATACTTCTATGCTTTTCTCCTGTTAGTCTGCTTTACATCAACTTAATTCTCAGGCCCAGCTGGACACCCTAAAAGGGACAGGAAGAGTTTAGCCTCCCCTGCAGCTTCATTCTGAGGCCTCCTGTCATGGCTTACAAGCTGCCCCTATCTTGCT
Organism: Callorhinus ursinus; assembly: GCF_003265705.2. Lineage (NCBI taxonomy): Eukaryota > Metazoa > Chordata > Mammalia > Carnivora > Otariidae > Callorhinus > Callorhinus ursinus. The sequence continues at coordinate 44,833 of NW_027397183.1, read as the reverse complement.
GTGTGTTCACAGCAAGGGGGAGAGGGAGGGTGTTGAGGAAAAAATATCTTGGGTTTTAACTTGCCCAGAAGTGTTAATCCAGGTTTAGCAGGTATTGCCGGCCACAGCACAGACACCTCTTTTTCAGCTAAAAGATAATCAAGAGCTATTTCATCATCAACAACAACTTTGGCCAGAGATTCTACGGATCTCTGCCAGGCAGCTACTGCTTTCACAGCAGATTCTGTAATAACTGTAAGAATTAAGAAGTTCCTGGGGTGCCTGGGTGGCTTAGTCATTGAGCATCTGCTTTCGGCTCAGGTCCTGATCCCAGGGTCCTGGAATCGAGCCCCACATCGGGCTCCCTGCTCTGCGGGAAGCCTGCTTCTCCCTCTCCCACTCCCCCTGCTTGTGTTCCCTCTTTCGCTGTGTCTCCCTCTATCAAATAAATAAAATCTTTAAAAAAAAAAGAATTAAGAAGTTCCTGATCATAGCCTTATTTACTTTTATCCCTTACAAGGGAAGTAGGGATCTGCCAATAGGAGTAAATCCTGAACCATGAAAGCCTCCAGGTAGGTCCTCTCTAACTCACAATGTAAATTAGGATTTGACCAATGAGATGCCTTATTTTGCTTGTGAAAAGCTAGGGGCACAATTAGATTTTTTTTCCTAGCCTGAAACAAAAGGTTGTTCTAAATTCCAGAGGTTACTCCCACTTAGCAATGGCCAGGGAGATAAAGATGAAGGTGCTAATCTTTCCAGGTCAATGTCAGAGTAAAGGAAAGGAAAAGAAGGAGAAATGGTTTCATATTTAAAGTATGAAGTCTTGATCCATTGTCTTGGGTGGAAGCAGTCTACCTCGATGTCAGCTACTTCTCTTCATCAATTTGATTTGGAAGTCTCCAGTACCTGCACAGGCCCAGGCATCAGGTGGAAACATTTTTAGTTGTGTGATGTGTACCCAAGGCTCAATGCTTTCTAGTTTTGCAGCAGTTTGTGGTCACAAACACTTGGTAAGTTTCCTCTGAATGAGGCTCAAAGGGCTGTCTTCCTCTGATGACACTTCCAGAATACCCAGTCATCAGACTATACAGACTGTGACTAAAAGAATTTTTTTTTTTTTTTTTTTACTAACCATCTTTTGAATTGGGATCTGGGAAGGCTTCTTTAACCTACTGATGTTAGGACTGAGCATAAGACACTACACACTTAGAGTAGCTGGTAACACTGACAAGGAATAGAATTCCAAGAAGTCTGCAAGTTTTTCGTTAAGGTTTGTATTTGTCCAGTGATATGAAGATTGTGGAAGGTATAATGCAAATGGGAAACACACTGAAACAGTTTTTTTCCTACTGTGGGGACATCAGCCTTGCAGTAAGGCTAAACCTCAGCCCATGTGGAAAACATAACATACAATAACAAGAACATACTGATAATCTGTACTAGGTGGCAACTGAATGAAGTCTAGCTGCAGGTGTTCAAAGGGTCCAGAGGGAGGTTTGAGGCTTCTAGAGCAAAAAGTTTTTCCAGGATTATAGACCTGACAGGTCAGATTTGGCTGGTAGACTGTTTTTGTAATTTTATACAAGTCTTCCCACCAATGTGTATTTATAATTTGAGTCAACTTAAATGTAGCATGGTAGGTGAAAGAATGCAAAAACCAAAAAATGGGGTTTGTTAGGGAGCCAGGAAGAACCAAGTGATCATCTTGGTTTTCCATTGGCCCCAACTGTTGATTTAATTTACAGCCATTGTTTACCCACCTTAATTCTTCTGATTCAGGAGCAGATTGATTGCCATGTTACAGGACATCAAGATGGCAAAAATTTGGCAACGAGGGGCCATTTTTTACAGAATCAAAATGGACTTTATCCAAATGTATCATAACCTTTATAGAATCTATTGCTGTTGCCTTGTATGAAAGTCAGCTTGATCACATATTAAAATTTCTCTCCAAAAACTTTTTTTACAAACCTTCTACAACTTTCTTTTTACATTCAGATTTTGGGGGTGTCTGGCTGGCTCAGTCAGTGGGGCACACAACTATTGATCTTGGGGTTGTGAGCTTGAGCCCCATGTTGAGGTAGAACTTACTTAAAAAAATTTTCAGATTTTGTCCTAAGTTTTCCTTCTTCAAATTATCAGTCTCACTTCAGTCACTAAGAAAAAATTACTTTCTTTTCCCTCAACAAAAATGTATTTCCATTCCTCATACTTTTTCTTACCAAAAACACGTATCTTACTTGCCTTGTATATGGAAACATTTCCCTTATTATTTCCAGTAGTCTTAATTACTTTTATTAGAATTTTTAACTCTTAGAAATCTTAATTTCTAGATATAATTAAGTAGTAAGCAATTGTGAACTGTTACAGCAGTGAGGTAGGAAATTGAAGGAGTTCCATTTTAGAAAGTTTCCATCTCTGCTGTTTTTCTGCTAGGTCCCCATTTACTCATGTTCCATATTTTGTCTCTGAATAAGCTAAAGAAGCTATGTTCCCACTTCAAGGGGAAAGCAAGAAAGTTATTCATTCTCTGAGTTTTGTCCTAGACCCCAAACACCTGTCAACACCTAAGAAGAGCCAGATCCCAAACATGTTTCAGGACATGAGCTTCAAACAAACTTCAGCTGATCTGGCATCAATATCCCTACCTTCCGTAATTTACGCAATAACACCTATTGTTCCCCTGACATTCACCTTTGATTGGATCCTACCATGGATTCCTAAAGAAACACAACCCTAGACTCTTTCCAATACAAACCCCTAGCCTCAAGCAATGAGACTTAATCTCCTTTCCTTGCCCTGTCTTCCAGCCACTTGGTCTGCTCTTCTCCACCTGTCACTCACCCTATTCAGTAAACTTTGTTTTTATTTTCTCTGGCTTGTGCTTGATTTCTGTCCTGCGAGAAGCCAAAGACCTTCTTGGTTGGTCCTGTGGGACCCTCCCTGGGTCCTCGGACCCAGTCTGCCTGCATCACGAGCTTCTTTAGATTTGCAAATTTAGTAGTATATTTTATGATTTCTAGAAGCCCTTGCCTTTTTAAATTTTTTAGTGTGGCACTAACACATTTAGGTATCTTTTAGTATCTCTGTAATAAACCAAAAATAGATAAACCTATTATTTAGTAATTAATATCTTAATATTTTATCTTATTTGGAATGATCTAGATATTTAATGAATTTAACTTCTCATTTAACCTAACTTAACAAAACTGTAAGGTTTTATTTTTTATTTATTTTTTTTAAAGATTTTATTTATTTATTTGAGAGAGAGAAAGAGAAACAGCATGAGAGGGGAGAGGGTCAGAGGGAGAAGTAGGCTCCCCGCTGAGCTGGAAGCCTGATGTGGGACTCGATCCCAGAACTCCGGGATCATGACCTGAGCCGAAGGCAGTCACTTAACCAACTGAGCCACCCAGGCGCCTAAAACTGTAGTTTTAGATTACCGAAAAGATTTGGGAAAACTTCTTAAGCAGACACAACATGAATTTATTTGGCTAGTAAACTCCAGTAGAATAAAAGTTTTATATTTATTTAATGCTAACAACTCTAAAGATGTGTCTGTTTTAATTAAACCATCAACCTTAAACTAGCTTTTATAATTTAGTATTTTCCCAGATCATATAAACTTAAACACTTCGGTTAGTTTCTTTTCCTTTTCTTTTGTTTTCTTTTTCTTTTTTCTTTTCTTTTTTTTTTTTTTAGAGAGGAAGTGGGGGAAGGGCAGAGGGAGAGGGAGAGAGAGAATCCCAAGCAGGCTCCACACCCAGCATGGAGCCTGATGTGGGTTGATCTCACAACCCTGAGATCAAGACCTGAGCTGAAATCAAGAGCTGGATGCTTAACTGACTGAGCCACCCAGGTGCCCCAGTTTCTTTTCCTTTTCCTTTTTTTTTTTTTTTGAGTTTTAGAGTACCCAATCCTTACAAGCGCTTGCCTTCAAACCAAGTAAATAGAGCTCTTTTACAAATTAATTTCAACAATACCATCCAAAGGTAGAAAAATATTTGACATTATATATATATATATACATACAAACACATACAGATGGGTGCAAAGACGCTATAGTTACTTTGTTTTTTTAAGGCCAATAATTTACAAGTCTTTTTGAGATAAACAGGGGGAGGTTTGGGGATTAGTAAGGGAATAGGTGAATTCTGAATTGCCTCCAGAGCTAACTTTTGTTTTGCAAAAGTTATGTAAGATAAGGACAGTTGCTGTCGCTTTTCTCAAAGATTTGGGTTTTTTAAGTTAAATGACACCTTAGGCTGAGCCTCCTATCCAACTACATTATCTGCTTTGTTTCTTTCTCTCTGGGTAGAGTTTTAATTTTAAATATTTCTGACAGTGCTGAATAACCCCGTTTGGGTGTAAGCTGAGTCCCCAAAGAGGGTGCAAAGGATATTACCTTTCCAAAATCCAGTCACTCTCACAGATAGCCAAAACAAAGAACCAACAACTTGCATGCCCCAGGCAGACAAAAAGCCTAGTCCAGTAATGCAAAATGAGACAAAAAAGAAGACAATAGCTATCCCAGGGAGAAAGGATCATAATGGGCTTGGATTTGAAAAGAAAGGGACAATGTGAAATTTTACCTTCCCTCTCTCAACTGGCACTAAAGATAGAAATTTGGAACTGATTCTGGTAAGAATTTTCAGCCTTCACTGGCTTCTGCCAGTTTTTCCAGGATCCCCTCTGCAGGCTCTAGTATCTACCAGAGTTCCCCCTTGTCTGTGTAAAGGAATAATATAGCAGTTTACCAGAAAATCCCTCATTTTCATCAACTCTGGGAGGGGCCCATATGGGACCTTCCTTTGAAGGTAAGTATGGAAGCGTCTATATAGCCATCAACTTGGGAGGACTTTTGTTTACAGTTGTGTAGTCTTTTCAGAGTAGAAAAACAATCCAGATGGAGGATTAGTAGAATGAGTACTCAAAGGAGGATAGAAGGGAATAATAGGAGTCTTTTGTTTAATTTTCCATGAGCCTTTTGCAATGATTCTTTTAATGAATTGGAAGACTTCTGGAGGCTTTTGCTTGCCAATTAAAACAGGTATCCCATGCTGTTTAATTTGAAAACCCTTACTTTTAAATATACTTCTTAAATTGTCTTATCTACTTGCAATGTTCCCCATCATGGCCATTGTAATTCCAAGTTGTTTTTAGTAAAATTCTGCCATTTCTATAGATATTCACAGCTCCTGGCACCCTAGTTTTTAGACATAATGTAAGCAGGCTGGCCAGAAGGTGGCGCACTTGACTCTTTAGAATCTCAGAATCCTACTAGCTAAGCATTTGTTCACGCAAAACAAGACAAACAAGGGCCCCTCAACACACCAGCAGTAACCAAAAGATATTACTGGCAAGGAGAAGGCCCTGCATACCGCCAGCAATTCCCAGCGTGGACTAAACCAGTAGACTCCAGTAAATGGAGAGTGGACAGGAAATGAGTAAAGGACCAACCAGCAAATCCTATTAAATGGGAACTGTGGACTGGAAATGGGGAAAGGACTCCAACAGGGAACTGCAGAGAGGACTGAACCAAGGACTACGGACTGCTGCTCTGTCAGAGCCTCCTGTCAGTCTAGACTACCCCCCATTACCCCCGGATTGCAAAGCCAATTAGATAAGTAGCTCAAACACAAAAAAGGGGGGGGGGAGCTCAAAACCAAGAGAAGCTTACCAAGAGTCCTCGAAAAGGGCAAGAAAGACAGTGAGCTCAAAAAGTATCATGCCTGTTTTTCATTGTCCCTGAAAGCCATCAGAAGTTCACTTTGGATCCCTATGCTGCACCAAATCTGCTAAAAATACCAAATTCAACTCATTAAATTTGAAGATCTAATTGGCTTTATTAAATGATTCACGAATCAGGCAGCATCCCATCTAGCAAGTACAGGGGAACTCTGCTGAGTTTACACAGAACAAAGGTTTTTAGAGACAGAGAGGGCATAAAAATAAAAGAAAAAAGGAATTTTGAGCAAGAAATTCATAGTTTAGGCAAGGTTGCCCTCCTAGGGGTAGAGGGAGGGGCTTATCAGTGAAGTTCCTAGTATGGACCAGGAAATTCCACGTTGACTGGTTAAAGGTGACATTTCTGGGAGGTTGAAACTGCGGTTAGGTTAGGTAGTAAGTCTTGTCTTACTGGGTTGGGGTCTTAACCTAAGTGATGCCATTTGGGGCCTGGTTTTCTTTTTAACATATTGTTGCCAGGTGAACTGGGGAGACCCCAGGCCCTGGGGACTCGATCCAGCCAGTCCTGAAGAGAGGGAGAGAGGGACAGAAGGAGAGAAAAGTGGAGTGATCGAGCTAGAGCAAGAGGGAGCTGCACGCCTGGGGGTGGGTTTCTGTCTTTTACTGACAGTTGTTAACTAGGGGGTGGAATATTCATTACTTGGGGTAGGAGGCTGGGTTTCCCAATTTTTTCCTTAATTTGGTTGGGAGTTTCCTGTCATGGCACCTACCATCCTGGGCCTGTCTTCTTCTAGAGTGCTGCAGGGACAGGCCTCTGACCTTCCCGATAGCTGCCCATGACTTCCTCATTGCTGACTTCCAGGTATCCTGTCAGAACCTAACTGCCTACTCTAACAGTATCAAAACCAGACAAATGATCCAGTATATTGAACTAGTCTGGGCTGCTGACCAGCAACTCAAAAACCAACCCTGGAAGAATTATAGAAGCAAGAAAGAAACATGACTTACAGGAATTATAAAAAATTATAAACCTCCATAGAGACTGAAGGCTATTTTGAACTGGTGTGTGTGGAAGGTTGATGTTCAGAGGGAGCAGAGAGACAATATGGAGAAAAGCATTATAAGTTCTGCTCTTGCATCTCACTCCCATGGCACAGGCTCAGTCACTTCTTATCCCTTCAAGAAAGAAGTTACCAGTGGCACTTACTCAATTTGCCAATGTGACAGGTGTAGTTTGATATCTGGGACCCACATAAGCTTTGTTGAGGAAAATAGATGAAAACAGGTGTAGACAAACCTGATGATCCCTGGGCATTCTTTTCCCAGAGTCTCCTCCAAAACTCCAAGGCGGATGATTGCCATGGCCTACCCCAGTGCTGCTTACCCATCCATGAGCATAAAAATGAACCCCTAAATAGAAGATTCCCCTGAGACTATAAGGCAATAGTAATGCAAATGATTTTATTGTACATGTTGCTCTATACTTGGGGACTCATCCTTGATTTTACCAAGACCACCAAAGACTGAGGCCTACCTCTACCAAGTTCCCCTCATCTCCCTGTGGATTCTTCCCCACAAGTATCCCCCCCTTCCTGGTGCCCCTAATCCCTTACCCTCCACCGGAGTGTCTGCCTAGCCCTGCAACTTCTCTCTATTTGGGAATTTCATTTCTTGATCCCCATACCATAGTGAGACGTGGCCCAATGGTCTGTTCAAGTCCAGCATGTGAATTAGTGACCAGATGACTCTGGATTCCAGGGGCCACCAGGAGAAAGAATAAAAATAACACTGGCTTTAGACCCAAATGTGCAAAACTTCAGAGATCCATCAGACACACCTGCTACCTGAAGGACATAACCTCTCCAAAGTCCCTGTTCACACAAATTCCTCAATGTCTTCTGCCCTGGAAATAACCAGAGGGGTTTAGTTCTCACTTTCCTCCCCTAATGTGGCAGCTGTTCCCTGAAGGTCAGAACCCAAAGGTACCTAATTTGCCCGAACCATAGATAGAGAGTTCAAAGTAAAACTTCTGAACATGCTGCATCGGCTGGGATTTGAACCCAGGCCTCCCAAGGGGGAGGCTAGCGCTCCATCACTGAAACAACCATGCCTGCCACTGATGTGCTATACTAGGTCAAATCCGAAAGAGTCACCAGAAGGATTTGGAAAAAGCAACTGCAAACTAGATTTTCACAGTGCTCTCTTTGGACAACATAGTCAAAAAACAAAAAAGACACCCATGGCAAAGGCTTGCATGGGAGATTTAATGTCAGGCAATGCTATTCTGAAGTAGGCTCTTTACAAGTTGGTAACAGATCTCTGTAGAAAAACACCAGAGTTTCATATCTCTTTTTCTTATCTCTGGTCCGTATCTGTTGTGGACCCATGGAAAGTTGATTCCTTCCCTTGCTGACCGCCCATTGCTTGGTACCTCCCAAATCCTTTCCTCCCAAACCTGAGATGAACACCAGTTCTTTTCCCCAAGTAGGCGTTCAGGACCCAGTAATGGTTCCAGACGCTGGACTGGTGGGGTGAGGATGTCTGACTCACTCCAGAAGATCGGGGTGATAACTGAGTTTCTCTCCTTCTATGCCTCTTTTGAGTCCCTGGAAAAGGCCAAGGACTGAATCTTGCTTTTAAAATTATTTTGCCCGACACAGACCTCTATAAAAGCGAATAAATGAAAATTTGTCCAAGATGTCTTCCCTTCATCACATGCTCTGACCTGGCCACCCAGAAAGGCTGGTTCAGGAAAAATATTAGAGTAGATTACGGGTACTAGTGGATGCCGGCATATTACTCCTCTATCTAATTTAAAACTTTCTTATGCTTTTTACCTTTGTCTGATATTCATGTTGCACTCTTTTATCCTTCTGTTTACAATTAGCCTGGTATAGATTTTTACTGCTCTTAAGATTTAAATCTTTTCTGGGGCACCTGGGTGGCTCAGTCATTAGGTGTCTGCCTTTGGCTCACGTCATGGTCCCAGGGTCCTGGGATTGAGCCCCATTAGGCTCCCTGCTCGGCGGGAAGCCTGCTTCTCCCTCTCCCACTCCCCTTGCTTGTGTTCCCTTTCTCACTGCGTCTCTCTCTGTCAAATAAATAAAATTAATCAAATAAATAAAATAAAATCTTAAAAAAAGATTTAACTCTTCTAATATACTGCTATATCTGGAAGTTACTTTTTTATGCGATCTGAGAACATTGGATCCATTGTAATCCAGTTATTGGTGTTGTGTTGGGAATTCCTGTCATAGTACCACTTCCACCACCTTGGTGTGTGGTTTCTGTTTTGCTTTTTTAAAAAAAGTTTCATCCTGCCTTTTTTAATTAGACAGGTCTGCTTAGATAAATTGTTTTCCTATACCGTTTTTGGAATTCCATGTCACTGCTCAGTTAAGGAGTTTAGTATATGTTCTTTTATCCCATCTTCTCTTTGCATATTTTAAAAAGGAATGGCTCTGAAAAACATACAGAGCTCTTGGGTGTGGGGTGGTGTTGGGGGGGTTGGGAGGGGTGGGATTTAAAATAGTTTTTGTTTTTTTTTTTTTTTTGAAGATTTTATTTATTTATTTATTTGAGAGAGAGAGAATGAGAGACAGAGAGCACGAGAGGGAAGAGGGTCAGAGGGAGAAGCAGACTCCCTGCTGAGCAGGGAGCCCGACGCGGGACTCGATGCCGGGACTCCGGGATCATGACCTGAGCCGAAGGCAGTCGCTCAACCAACTGAGCCACCCTGGGCTTAAAAAAAGATTTTTTTTAAGATTTTATTTATTTATTTGAGAGAGAGACAGAGATAGCACCAGGAGAGGGAGAAGGGAGAAGAGCAGGAAGGAGAGGGAGAAGCAGGCTCCCCACTGAGCAGGGAGCCCAAACTGAGCTCTATCTCAGGACGCTGGGATCATGACCTAAGCCACCCAGGTGCTACTAAAATAACCTTAAGTGTAGATTGATTCACTCAAAATCCATTTCATTCTCCTAGTTGAAGAGGTTGAAAACCTAAAAACTATTGTATTTCTCAAATTCCCTTGCAGGTCAGGTTCTGGACAGAAATTGGATGCACTCAAGAGAGTTGGCAGAAGGAGTGCCAGAGCCTAGTTCTCCCTCTTCTTCTGCCCCTCCCCCTGCTTGTGCTCTCTCTCAAATAAATAAAATCTTAAAAAAAAAAAGAGAGAGAGAGAGAGTTGGCAGAAGCCACGAGAGGCAAACTTAATTGCTGTTGCTGATGGTAAATAAGGTTATGGAACCATGAGTGTTTGGACACTTTTTGTTGACAGTCACGTTCTAGATTCTAGTCATGAGTTTAGTAGGTGTGGGAGGTGGTGGTGTTGGCAGAGTTGAAGCTTCCTGATTCCTGGATGGCAGCTAAGAAGGAAAGCCATGGGATTGGGTATACCAGTGCTTTGACGAGGAGAGAAGGAAAAGGGAGGAAAGCACCACAGCAGAGCAGGAAAACACTGTTTATGTCTTTACATAAAACATGCAGAGTAGGTTTCTGGAGGTCATATTGTTGGTGGATACACCGTGATTCTCAGTCTTTAGTATTCCCAAGCCTTCTGTGTTCAGGAGATGAATTTGAGAGGACATCTAAGTTTAAAAGCAAAAATACAATGCCTAAAGCTCCTAGAATTAAATATAGTATGGTATGCTCCCAATCCTGGCGTAGAAGAGATTTCTCAGGGAACAAAAAAAAGATTTAACAATTAGAGAAAAAGGGGCGCCTGGGTGGCTCAGTCGTTAAGTGTCTGCCTTCGGCTCAGGTCATGATCCCAGGGTCCTGGGATCAAGCCCCGCATCAGGCTCCCGGCTCCGTGGGAAGCCTGCTTCTCCCTCTCACACTCCCACTCCCCCTGCTTGTGTTCCCTCTCTCGCTGTCTCTCTCTGTCAAATAAATAAATAAAATCTTTTAAACAAACAATAAAAGAAAAAATATATATAAATTGGATTTCATTTCAAAAAACACAAAACCTTTATGCTCATAAAAATTATAAAAAAGTAAAAAGACAAGCCATCCTGGGAGAAGCTATTTGCAATACATTTATCTAGCAAATGATTCCGATTCTGAATATAAAAAAATTTTAGACACCAATAATAAAAAGTCAAGCCATCAATAAAAGGAATCAGGGCTCTGGGCACCAGGCTGGCTCAGCTGAAAGAGCACACAACTCTTGATCTGAGGGTCGTGAGTTTAAGCCCCACATCGGGCATAGAGACCACTTTAAAAAAATAAAAGTTAAAAAAATAAAAAGGAATCAACGCTCTTTGGAGAAATGGCTGACACTGGGGCAGGAAATATACAAGGTGATCCTAGAGCATTTTGCAATGCCAGAAAATAAGAAAGTACTAAAGAAAAAAACAAACTTCACAATGATGGGGGTATCTCAAAGGAACACAGAAATCAACTGAAAAAGTTCACAGTGGCTAAAACTGAAACAATTTGGCCAACAAAATAAATAGCATTGGATTATAACCCCGAAATATAAAATAAATATCCACGTGTCCATATTGATATAAGTAAATAGATAAATAAAAGAATAGGGAAAACAGACAAATGTCCCATGCAGAAGTATCCCAAATTTATGTACTCTACCCTCCTTAACTGTGGGCTACTCACAGTGACTTCCTTTACCCATGGAAATGGGGTAAGAAGTGATTTTACAGTGGAGAAGCCTAGCAACACTATCTCAGCCAGCTGATCAAAATTAACATCAACAGTGATAAGTCATGGTAATAGTACATACTGTTAAGAAATAGAGTTCAGGGGCGCCTGGGTGGCTTAGTGGGTTGAGTTTTGGACTCTTGGTTTCAGCTGGGATCCAGCCTTGGGTCCAGCTCTGCACCCAGGGCGGGGGGTGGGCGGCGGTGAGAATCTGCCTCTCTCTCTACCCCCAATCCCACTCCCACGTTCTCTCTCTCTCAAATAAATAAATCTTAAAAAAAAAAAAAAGAAATAAAATTCAACTGAGTAAATCTGAAGACCACACTGGTTTTTTAAATGATTCCTGAATCAGGCAGCATCCCAGCCAGTAAGCAGAAGGGAACAACACTGGGCTGAACAAAAGGTTTTGTTTGTTTGTTTTTTACAAGATTTATTTATTTATTTGAGAGAGAGAGGGAACAGGGGTGGGAAGGGGCAGAGGGAGAGGGAGAGAGAATCCCAAGCTGGCTCCACACTCAGAGCAGAGCCCCACGTGGGGCTGGATCCCACAGCCCTGAGATCACGACCCTGAGATCAGGACTTGAGCTGAAACCAAGAATCGGATGCTTAACCAACCATACCACCCAGATACCCCCCAAAGGAGGTTTTTAAAGGCAAAGAGAAGGCATTAAAAAAAAGAAGAAAGAAAGACAAGAACAAGGAAAACTTATCAGCAAGGAATGTATTATTTAAGCAAGACTGCCCGTCTAAGTGAGAGGAAGGGGCCTACCAGTAAAGTTTCTAGTATTAATGAAGAAATTCCATGTTGACTGGTTAAAGGTTACATTTCTGGGGGGTTGAAACTGCAGTTAGGCTAGGTATTAATTTTTGGTTTACTTACTTGGGGCCTTAACCTAAATGATGCCATTTTGGGCCCATGGTTTTCTTTTTAACAATACCCATAATACAAAGTGATGAGAATGGTACTTTACCTCCCCAAACCCATAACCCCAGTCTGATTGTGAGAAAAACATCAGACAAATCCCAGTTGAGGGATTTTTCAAGGTCATCAATAACAAGGGAAATCTGAGAAACTGTGACAGTCAAGAGGAGCATAAGGAGAATATAATGTGATATTCTGGGTGGAATCCTGGGAAAAGGTCATTATGTAAAAACTAAGGAAATCTGAATAAAATATGAACTTTAGTTAGTAATAATATATTTGTTCAATTATGACAAACATACCATTCTAATGTAAGATACTAATTGTAGGGGAAACTGAATGCAGGGTATATGGGAATCTTCTGTACTATCTTCTCAACTTTTCTATAAATCTAAATCTATTCTAATATAAAAAGTTTATGTAAAAAGTAAAAAAAAATGTTAAGCCAATTATAAAAGTGGACAAAACACTTGGAATCTCTTCACAAAAGAAGATTTCTTTATTGCCAAGAGGCGTAAGAAAGAATTCTCAGTATTATGACTCCTTAGGAACACAAATTTAAAATATCGTGATATACCACTATATACCTATCAAAATGGCTAAAATTTTAGTGATAGAGAACACTCATGCTGACAAAAATGTTGCTGGTAAGAGAGTAAAATAGTACAACCATTCTGGGAAATTGATAGATTCTAATAAAGTTAAAAATATAAATATCCAGGGGCTCCTGGGTGGCACAGTCAGTTAAGCCACTGACTGGGTTTCAGCTCAGGTTGTGATCTCCAGGTCATGATCTCAGGGTCATGAGATCAAGCCCCACATCGAGCCCCACATCAGCTCTGTGCTGGGCACGGAGTCTGCCTGGGATTCTCTCTCCCTCTCCCTCTGCCCCTCCCCAATGCTCTCTCTTTCTAATAAATAAATAAATAAATAAATAAATAAATAAATAAATCTTTTAAAAAATATATAAATGTCCCATGACCTAGCAATTCTACTATTAGGTTTATACTCAAACAAAAAGAACATACAAGTGCACAAAAAGATTCCTATAAGAATATTCATATCAGCTTTATTCACAATATCCAAAACCAAAAATAGCTCAAGTGTCCATCAACTATAGCGTATTCACACATTGGGATAACACTCATTGATAATACCAAATGATCTACTGATACACATGACAAAATGGATGCATCTAAAAAATATTATGTTGCATAAAAAAAAAGCCAGACACAAAAAGTATATTCATTTATGGGAATTTCAAGAAGAGGCAAAATTAATCTATGGGTATAGAAATCAGAATGGTGATTATTTCAGTGGGGGTGGGGTGAGGATCGACTGTGTTAAAAAACAAAATTCAACCAAGTAAATTTGAAGATCTAATTGGCTTTATTAAGCCATTCATGAACCAGGCAGCATCCCATGTAGCAAGCAGAGAGATGCTCCAAAGAATTGTACAAAATGGAAGGTTTTTATAGGAAGGAGGGTGGGGCAAGGAAGTTATTCGCCAAAGAAAAGAAAGTTGTTGAGTATTTTTAAGGATACAGAATACTATACATTTTTACAGTAAAATTTTTCTTATCTTTCTAGGGATAGAAGCCAAGCTATTAATTCAGGTATCTCCTGAGTATGGTTTGTTCTGGCACAAATCAACAATCAGGTTTGTAGAATCAGAAGGTTTTTTGCAGGGTAGGGGCAAAAAGATATGATAAGGCTTGGCCATCAGCAATGAGAGTCACAAGAAAAAATAATATGTTAACCCAGGGGCTACAATTTATTCCTAATAACAGGCCATTGTAAGAAGAACTTAGATAAAGACAGTTAGGTATTTTGGCTAGTATATGGGTTTCAGGCAAGAGAGAGGAATTAACAAGTAAGAGATTCAGTCCATACAGCAAATAACCTATGAAAGCAGTGAGTTTTTCAATATTATAGGGTTTTACCACCAACTAAGGAGTCTTACCACCAACTAACTTGCTTGTGTAATACAGCAACAAGTTATAAGGACAAGTAACAGGCCCAATATCTCTATCCAACGGTCCTTCATGATTAATTCCCCAAAGAATCTGAAGGGCGTTCTCCAAGTTAAAATGCCAAGTATAAGCCCATTCATGGAATTCTTCATTTCATGCAAAGAGATCCACAAGAAGGAGTGTAAGGACACACATTACAAATACTGTCATATTACTTCATAGACAAATAGATAAAGGAGCTTCCCCAATAAAATGATTATGAAAAGTGTTATAAAGAAAATAACAAGTTACTGTTTTTTTTTTTTTAAAAGACACTGTACCCATCAATTGTGCCTCTTTGGTGATCCTAGAAATTTGGCCCTCCCATATTGTTTCATGAAATTTCTAAGTTTATCAGCTGCCCAGTGCGTCAGCTGATGAGTCATTTCCATCAAGGGTCTTTTTATGGACTGTGGCTATACCATAAATTAGTCAGTGGACTGAAACTACAACCGTTGTCAGCCTAATAAGGTTTTTCTTTGCAGGATGCTCTAGATTAAACATCCTTTTTTTTCTTTCTGTTTTTCTTTAGGATTTTATTTACTTATTTGACAGAGAGATAGAGCACAAGTAGGCAGAGAGGCAGACAGAAGCAGGCTCTCCGCTGAGCAGGGAGCCCAACATGAGGCTTGATCCCAGGACCCTGGGATCATGACCTGAGCCGAAGGCAGACGCTTAACCAACTGAGCCACCCAGGGGCCCCTGAATTGAACATCCTTAAAAAGGAGTTGTAGATTGTCCTTTGGGAGGGAATTAATTGCCTATGAGGGCCTTGGTTTTGATAGATTTTAAGGCAGTAGTCCTTGATGCTTGATCAGCCAAAAATTTGTCTTTGCTTTTGCTGAGTCTAATTTTGAATCTCCAGGAAACTTGATAATGGCCAACGTGGATGCAAGTTTGCCAAAAATATCAAAAGGTTTTAGACACCTGACTAAATAGGATTGCAATTATGAATCAATACTTAATTATGTATTTGACCACAGTGACAACAAAAAATTTTAAAGGCAAATACCAGGAGGTTACATAGTTGAGCAAAATCCATAAAAGACCGATAAAGCATAGAAAATTATTTTGATAAACCACAAAATCTTTGCTTTCCTTTTTTAATCTCCTCTCAGGTTGCAGACCAGGAAAACTTTGTCCTTTTAGCAAATGAAAGAATATTAAGTGTCGGTTTTATATAAGTAAATTACAGTATGAAATTCATTCTTTTTTTTTTTTTTTGAAATCCATTCATTTTTATAGGTTCATCCTGACATTGTTCTGCTAGACTGGGAATGACAGAATGGGGGCGGGGGGCAACAGGATTCCCATATTGCTGAAGAGGGTTGCTCTAAGTTGAGTGGGCAGAATAAAGATTTAAAAGATGGGGACAGGGGCGCCTGGGTGGCTCAGTCGTTAAGTGCCTGCCTTCGGCTCAGGTCATGATCCCAGGGTCCTGGGATCGAGCCCCACATCGGGCTCCCTGCTCAGTGGGAAGCCTGCTTCTCCCTCTCCCACTCCCCCTGCTTGTGTTCCCTCTCTCGCTGTGTCTCTGTCTGTCAAATAAATACACAAAATCTTTAAAAAAATTAAAAAAAATAAAAAAAAAGATGGGGACAAGTTCTAAACAGATGGTAGAGGGCATCAATATCAAAGAAGCCATCACCAGAATCCCAGAATTGCAAGTAGTTTTAAAAAATGGGGGAGGTTCCTTTTTTCATTAAACTTATCTTTTTATTATAAAAACAATGTATGTTCAGTATAGAAAATTTGGAAAATATAAGTAAGGAAAAAGCAAGTATTTGTGATCTTATTACCCAAAGAGATAACCACTGTTGACATTTTAATATTCTCGTCCTTACACACATACATGCAGACATGCAGACATCATTTCAAATAATTAAAAGAAAGTCAATATATTCATTCAGCTTTTTAAATATGTTCCACTCAGCAGTAAAGTGTGATTTTAATTCTTATCAGTTCCTAAAGTTTTACCATTGATTTTCTTACACTGTAGACTATTACATAAAATATTTTGACTTCATTTTTGCAAATATTTATACTGCTGGTCTTGTTTTCCTGCCTAATTGCACTGACTTTCCAGAACAATGGTAATTAGTTGTGATAAAATATGCTTATCATGTTCCTGACTTCACTGGAATTGTATGTAACTATGTGTGTAAGTGTGTATGTGCATTTGTGTGTGGTGTATGTGTGTCTGCATTGATGGTATTGCGTGAAAGGGGTCCTGAGAGTCTGTGATTGATTCATAGGGTGGGATAAGTAACCATCAGTAAAGATTAGGGGATTGAATAAATTCAGAACAGACAACTCTTCCAGCTTTTGGAAGGTAAGAAAGGATGAAAGATGAAGGAAAACTAAAGGCTGACTTGCCAATACTTTTTCTAAGACAGTAGTCACTGGTAGAAATTCACTTATATGCCATTTTTTGGAAAGAAAGGGATGAGCCTGGATCTAGACAGGAAACAAACCATTTAGAATCCCTTTTGCTGTATTGGGGCAACAACACTTGAAAGCAGTCCCAGGATCTGTGCAGTAGCTAAATCAAGCAAAGCCTGCTCGTACAACAGGGCTTTTGCACCCCGCAGAAAACCCAGGAGGGAGGCCTGTGAGGGCCAAAACATGTGACTGGTGCAGAGGCCAGGCTAAGCATAAAGCTCTCAAGAAGAGAAAGTGGGCCGCAATCACAGCTGTGTAACCAAACACAAGAAGATTCCTCGCTCCAGGTGCCACTGGTTCACTGAACTGTGATGTAAAGCTATGTCAAGCAGCATTCACGCTTAAGATTGAAAAGGGCGAAGTTCTTTTAAACAAAGATTGCTGCCTGGCTATAAATCTTAAAAGACAAGGCAACAGGGGCGGCTGGGTGGCTCAGTCCTTAAGCGTCTCCCTTCAGCTCAGGTCATGATCCCAAGGTCCTGGGATCGAGCCCCCGCATTGAGCCCCCGCATCGGGCTCCCTGCTCCGCGGGAAGCCTGCTTCTCCCTCTCCCACTCCCCTGCTTGTGTTCCTTGTCTCGCTGTGTCTCTGTCTGTCAAATAAATAAACAAAATCTTAAAAAAAAAAGACAAGGCAACAAAATATGAGCCCATCAAAGAGCGATTGCAGCCTGGCTTTGAGGAGTGACCACTGTGCATGTACAGGACAGAAAGGATGACCGTTCTTGTATTGGCCTTCTCCCTGGCCACACAGAACCTTTGTCGCTCAATTTACTGTTGTACAAAAGCAGTGGCTTTCAAACATGTTGGATCATTTCACAGCAAGAAATATTGTGTATTATGTCTCAGCACATACACATATAAAACCATATAAGTAATTGAAGCAAAAGTTTAATAAACTGCCATGTATTGCCTATTTTCAGTACATGCCATGCATGTACTTTCTACTTTTTTAATAAAACTTTTCTGTTTTATTCATATATAGATAATACACCTATAATAAAATCTATAAATTATAGATAAAATTGAAGATACATATATCATCCCTTCATCTATATAAACAGATATACATAATATTTGTATTTTCTACTTAAATAATTGTTCATCATAACTCATCAATGGTTTGTGACCACAGTTTGAAAAACCAGAATTTACAATAAATCCTTCCACAGTAGGAGAAAGGGGAAAGCTCTTACAAAAGTTCATGGATTCTTCTCTTCCAAAAGTGCACCTGCTCCCTTGTCTGCATTCTCTCAGCGTCAATGCACATGGCATATGCAGAGTTAATGTATGCTTATTATTCTAAGTGTCTTGACATTTTCTCTTTGATTCATTTGTATTTTTAGCTCCTTTTCCAACCTTTTTGAACATTTGTAATCTTTGCTTTTCAGTGACTATTAAGAAGCAGGCAATTGTAAACTATCATAAATTAGCATCCTGTAGTATATTAGCAAACTCATAAAAACATTTCAAAATTTTTGAGATATATTCTTTCTCATAATAATTTTTTGGTAAAAATTAAAAGCCAAAGCTAGATAAACTGTTTAGCATTTAATGTTTATCTTTTTTGGAAATGATTTAGATATTCAATGTATATCCATTATTTAGTTTAACAGTACAAACTTTGATCTTATTCATATTTAAATTATTTGTTTTTAACAATTATACTTGGATTAGACTTTATTTATTTTTTTTAAAGATTTGATTTATTTATTTGGCAGAGAGAGACACAGCGAAAGAGGGAACACAAGCAGGGGGAGGGTCAGAGGGAGAAGCAGGCTTCCCACTGAGCAGGGAGCCCGATGTGGGGCTCGATGCGGGGCTCGATGCGGGGCTCGATCCCAGGACCCTGGGACTATGACCTGAGCCAAAGACAGACACTTAACGACTGAGCCACCCAGGCGCCCACTTGGATTAGACTTTAAACAGTTAACCATCATTTTTCTTAAGTAGACTCTACAACCAGGGTGGAGCCCAATGTGTAGCTTGAATTCACCACCCTGAGATCAAGACCTGAGCTGAGATCAAGAGTTAGAAGCTTAACTGACTGAGCCACCCAGGTCCCCCAACTAACTAACCATCATTTTAAGTTACTTCTTTGGTTGACAAATTTTGTTACACAAAGATAACATAAGCTTATTTGATTAGTAAACCCAGGTAGAAGAAGTTGTTTATCTACATTATATTTAATGCTGATAACTCTGAAGATATTGTTTTTATTAAACCAACAAACTTGAATTAGCTTTTATTTATCAAAGATTATCCTAGATTATATGAACTTGAAAGACATTTGGGTTAGACTTTATTCTATTTCTGAGAACTTTAGGAATACTTAATTTATAAGCAGTTGATTTTCCTTAAGCCAATTAAGTGGAAGTGTTTTACAAATTAATTTTGGCAATACCATCCTAAGGTAGCAAAATACCATATGTATAACATACATATACACACACAAATACAGAGATCTTATAGTTTGTTTTTAAATTTTAGTTATGTCTCAGGTAGGAAGCTCAAAAGAATAGCTGGATCCAAATTATGTTTCTAGCAGACAGACTAATTTAAGGTTACCTGCTCAGATGACCAAAGTCTTTTATTAAAATATTATTATTATTATTATTATTATTTGCATGCTGTGTAAGGAACCTTTTAGAGCTGTTTTGGACTTATTTTGTCCTTTGTATACTATTCAAGGAATGCATTCCATTGTCTCAGAGAAGTTTGGAATCCTCTTTTTTAGGGTGCCCCAAAGGTTTTCTGGAATGGTCACTGCAATTTTAAATTATCCAACAGTTGTTGTAAAACACTGGGAATCACAAGTTTTCCCACCTTTTGAAACAAAAGAGTACTCCTCAATAGTGAAAACCCTCCATGGCATAATGGGCATTTCTCTGGGCAGTCACCCACCTGATCCCTAAGAAAGGCAACGACCTCAACCAAAAGGAGGGAGGTCGGTACCTAAGAGGACTCACAGTGCAAGGGGAAGGCTCTCCATACACAATCGGTGAGCACAGAAGTCTTCTATGGGTACCGCACAGGTTTCCAGGAGACACCGGCCCTGCTGTGCTGAAGTCACCTCAGGTCCTGCTTCTTACAGTCAGCAGGCATGTCAACCTAAAACTGTCAGAAGGCAATAATTAAGCAAGACTGTTTGAGATCAAAGAACTGCAATTTGGCACACACACACTTGAATAGCAATCTAAGTAGTTGCTTAGTGAGAGCTTTCACTCCCGCCCCCCCGCCCCCGTAGGCTCCACGAAGCGTGGAATGCAGAGTCCAATGAAGGGCTTGAACTCGCGACCGTCAGATCCTGGATCTGACACTCAACCCACGGAGCCACCGAAGCGCCCCTAGCTAGTTTTCCGTTGTTGATGGCGGAAAGCTAATCTTGACTGGCTATGATTGATTGCTAAGGCTATCACTAAGCAAAGTCTCTTCCTGTGGCAAGTTACAGGTTTTCGGGCTCAGTCCTTGTAATATTTGGGGTTTGGCACAATTCAAAACTTCCTGGTTCTACCCAGTGGAGACGTGCATAAAAGCCCATCTCCTTAATGGCTTCCTGGCTCCATTTTAAAACCCCTTCACGCAAGTGACCCCATTTCATTCCACCTTTGATTCTTAACAAGTGGAAAGGAACTCTAAATTTTTGGACTAATATAAATTTTCCCTAATTTGATCTAGATACCAGTTACTTTTAGCAAAATGCACTGGGCTCTGCACTTAAGATTTGTGCACTCTATGTTCAATCATTTACTGTTCGAAAAAAATTGGGGCGGGGGAAATGTTATCAAGTTAAGATTTTATTTTATTTGTTAGATTTTATTTAAAGCATCCAGTTGGAGTGCGAACTCTCATTTCATCTCGTTTCTTTTTTGGTCTGAAAAGGCCCCACTGATGTTTGAAATATCTCAACCAGAAAAATGGCTGTAGCCTCACCATTCAGTTTTAGAAAGAGATCAATACAAGGTGGCACCTCCCTCACCTCCTTCCAGATTTGGGACAGTCCAGCACTTCAAGATGACTGACTCAAGCGTGCACCGTGGGGTTTCCCCTTTTCTCAGCGCAGAGCTGCGGAGTCACGGGAAACAGCTCTCGAGCCGCGGGCACGTGGCACAGATCCTGCATCTTTGTAACCCTTGCCACAACCTGACAAGACACGGCTTTGAGGCGGATTGGAACCGAGGTTGCTACAAGTACAACGCACAGTACTAAACACTATGCAGGGACCGAGAGCCACCGGCCGGCTGGCAACCGCTGTGCTTAGTCGTTCTAACAGCCTTCGTAATATTTTGGTGCCCCCCCCCCTTTTTAAGAGAGCTACAGGTCTACGCGGTTTTCGTTCTTTCGGGCTCTCTTTTTCCTTCCTTCCTCCTCATTCAGCTACGATAAAAGAACCATTCTCCTCTCTCCAGGATCGGGCCCTGACCGCTGCGCAGGTCGCCTAGGGGGTCTTATTGCCCCGGGACTTGCCTCCGCAGCTTCTCTGCGTCCTTGCGCCTCCCTTTCCTCCCGCCACCTTCAGGCGGCCTGGGCCCACGCCCGCCCCCACAGAGCGCCCGGAGCACGCGTGCGGCGGAGCTGGGCGCGCGGAGCTCCAGCGTGCGGACGGCCCGCCGTAGGCCTTTCCTGTTGCCCAGCTGGGGATGCTGCGCAATGAACTGGTAGAAGTTTGAGAAGTTTGAAAAGAGAAATTTCCATTTGAAAAGCTTTTCATTATTTCCATTCACGGGGTTCTTCAGTTCGTCAAGGGCCCCAAAGCTAAAGACAATGGAATTCAGTAAGTCCCAGGAGAGCGTCCTGGTGCATGTGTGACCCTGTTCTCGGCGACGAGACACAAAAGCGACCATCACCATGACCACTGCCCTCGTAGAGCTACCCTGCTTGGCACAGGAAACCGAAGAAGGCAGCAGATGCACCCCTCCAGCCCCGAAAACATTCCCGCGTGGTGGACAAATGCTCTCCTTCCGACCGCCTATATCCTTCCCGCCCCCTCCAGCACGCACATGCGTCCTGGGCAAGAGGAGGCGTGGCGACGAAGGGCTGTCTGGTGAAGGCGGAGAAACGGCAAGTGCCAATCAGGCGAGCCCACCGACTTGCAGCTTCCCGTGAAGCCAACTTGCCTCAGACCGCGGGGACGCTAGTATTTGAGGCGGTGGGGCAAATGGGACGAGACCGTTGGGTTGCCCTTTTGTCTTCAGAATCGTTCAACGCGGGGCTTCACCTGATGAACACGCTGCGTCGACTCCGATCCTGGTTTTCCAAGGCTTTGGAACTTCTGTTATCTAGCGGGTGGCACGTCCGGGAGGTTAGCAGGTATTTACTACCTAAGGAGGAAGGAAATGACAAGAAACGGGTCTCTGTGGCGCAATCGGTTAGCGCGTTCGGCTGTTAACCGAAAGGTTGGTGGTTCGAGCCCACCCAGGGACGTGTGCCTGACTTTTAACTCAATTCGGCGTCTTTCCTTCTGTTTATCACCTGCAGATTTCCTCACATAAAATCTGTGTTATTGGATTCTGGGTCCTACCACCTCACATCAGCTAACTCTTAAGTGACACCAACCCACCCCACCTCCCCAACCTCATTCTCTCAGAATATCTGCTGGCCTATCATCTTTATACCCCTGAACAGGAACTCAGACAGAAATAAGAACCCAGGTTCTGGTGGGGTAAATTTTTTTATTCTGCCCTTAAAGATTGGATGAATGTTAAACTTTTGTGACTCAGTTTTAGAAAAGTCTAAATTTGCATTCATTGTTCAAAATTGCTTACTTTGGGAAGATTGTTCTTAAGGGTGCTTACTTTTTTTTAAAATTAAGACTATTATTTTTTAGAGCAGTTTTAGGTTCACAACAAATTGAGGGGAAGGTACAGAGACTTCCCATACATACTTCCTGCCCTCCACCCCCACATGAATTGCCTCCCTCATTGTCAACATCCCCCACTGGAGTGCTGCATTTGTTAAACAACTGATGAACCTACATTAGCACATCATAATTTCCCAAAGGCTATAGTTTACCTCGGGGTTCACTCTTGGTGTTCTACATTCTGTGGGTTTGGACAAATGGATCATGAAAGTATTCACCATTAGAGTATCACACAAAGTATTTCCACTACCCCAGAAAAACCTCTCTGCCCACTTTCTGGCAACCACTGATCCTTTTACTGTTTCCACAGTTTTGCCTTTTCCAGAAGGTCATATAGTTGGAATCATACAATGTAGCCTTTTCAAATCAACTTCTTTCACGTAGTAATACACATTTAAGATTCACACATTTAAGATTCTTCTATGTCTTTTCAAGGACTGGCAGCTCATTTCTTTTAAGTGTTGAGTATTGCTTCCTTGTCTGTATGTATCACAGTTCATTTATCCCTTCACCTACTAAAGGACATCTTGGTTGCTTCTAAGTTTTGGCAATTGTGAGTAAAGCTGCTATAGGCATGGGTGGGCAGGTTTTTCTGTGGGTGAAACTTTCAACTCCTCTGGCTAATAGCAGGGAGCCTGATTGCTGGCTCCTATATTAAGAAAATATTTTTGGTTTTGTAAGAAAGTGCCAAACTGTCTTCCAAAGTGCCTGTACCATTTTGCATTCCCACCAGCAATAAATGAGGGTTCCTGTGCTCCACATCTTCGCCAACATTTGGTGTTGATGTGCCTCAGTATTTTCATCTATAGCATGAGGCCAACAGGGATAACCTGTGCCCAGGAAGTGCTTGGATTTGGTAATTACTCTATCAATAATGTCCTGAGCAGTGGAATCCTCATCATAATTATCCTTTGCGTTTTTTTGACAGAGGCATTTCTTCTATAGTGTGTGTACTGTTTATTTAACCGCTTTCATATTGCTTTTGCAATTAGGTTGGTTATATGGTTTTATGATTCTGAATAGGCTGCAACCATCATTCTTGTACACATACCATTGGCAACCTGTGCAGGTATTTCAATAGTATACAGAACTGGAAGTGCAACTACTATATTATAGCATTCCTAGGATTCTAATTTTAGGAAATCCTGCAAATTTGCCTTCCAAGGAAGCAGTGCCTAAAAATTATATTCCAATTTATTTCCCAGCCTGTCCATGTCCCTTTCTTCATTTCCTTGCCAAGACAACAATCTTTCTGAATCTCTGATATTCTTTTTTTTTAAAGCTTTTATCTATCTATTTGACAGAGAGAGACACAGCGAGAGAGGGAGCACAAGCAGGGAGAGTGGGAGAGGGAGAAGCAGGCTTCCCGCCGAGCAGGGAGCCCAATGCTGGGCTCGATCCCGGGACTCTGGCTCGATCCCAGGACTCTGGGATCATGACCTGAGCCAAAGGCAGACACTTAACGAATGAGCCACACAGGCGCCCCCTGTGATATTCTGATAAGGGAAATGGTGCCCTCCTGACTTAACTAAAGGGCAGGTACAACAGAGGGACATCGTGAACATTACACAGAAACATTCTGTTGCATATGTTGGACAGCTAACCTTTCAGGATGCAGTCATTGAATACAGAGTCCTCCAATCACTGTCATTGTTTTCTGTAGTCAGCTAAGTTTAGGGCAGACTGTTTAGAGTGATGGCTTTGCTTCCTGCTAAGTAGCTTATCCAAGGGGAGAAAAGTCTCTCTGGCTCCAGATGGCTTTTCCTCTTTTTAAAAATAAATTTGGGGGCACGTCGCTGGCTCAGTTGAAAGAGCCTCTACTCGTGATCTCCGGATCGTGAGTTTGAGCCCCATGTTGGCTGTGGAGATTGCTTAACTAAATAAAACTTTAAAAAATAAATGTTGGTTTTGCTTTTATTTGATGAAAACAATCTCCACTGCCTGTTCTCCTTGCTATGCAATGGTGAGCTGGCATGCAGATAACTGTCTCTACAGTATTCCTTGGCAGTTTTTGTTTTTTTGCTATGTCCATAAAAATTAGCCCATCTGAGACATATCGTTGGAGCCAATAGAATCCTACCCTTGACCAACTCTTCCTGCCCACCTGAACCATTAGTGCTATTGGCTGAGTTCTTCTATTGAATCTCATGAGCAGAAAGTGAGCTCTTTGCCTTTTACATACTAAGTGGGGTGATTGGAAAACTCTTCTCTCTCTCTCTCTAAATGTGCGTGCATCATTATTTTCTCCTATCAGCAGGCATCAGTGTGTGATTGTGGTTTAATTTTATGAAGTATTTTCCTGGGGCTAATCTCTGATGAGTGGCAGTTGACAGGGATCTCTATTCCCTGGTAGGTTGTAGATGACAACTAATCTAGCCTGTGAGACTTTTTGATTGTCTGTTGTCCTGAGGATTCTGGTCGGTATTTTCTGGTATTTGCTTCGGAATGTTATTGTTTGCTGAGTTCACATACATATTTCTGTATATTGTGGGTATGTGGGTGGTGCTGTGGATATTCTTACGTGTTCTCTTGACTTTCTGAAAAAGTTTAACAGAGTAATTTGCTGTTTTCAGTGTTCTGACATTTCAAAATCTTATGCCTTGGTGTTGTGCACTGCACGGCTTCTCAGACCTTCTCAAACTTCATTCCTTGTCACGTGTTGTTGTTGTTGTTGTTGTTGTTATTCTTGTTTTTTGCATAGTGCTTGCTTTTTATCACAGCAACCACCAAAATCCAGCTTTGTGAAGAAATGATATCATTGAAAAGAATGTAGCATAATCTAATGTTCATGAATTTTACTGTATGTAAATTACATCTCTATAAACCTGATTTAAAAAATTTTTTAAAAGACTGACAATCCCAAATGCTGACAGGATGAGGAGCACTGCAATCTCTTAATTCTGGAAAGAGTAAAAATAAATTCCAAAACTGTTGGGAAAAAAAATTGGCAGTGTCAACTAAGGGTCATGCATTCATGGTTATATACTATGGCCCAGAAATTCGACTTTTAGCTACATACCTTAGTCCTGTGCTGTGCAATATGAAAGTTCAAGCCACATGCAGCTGCTGAACACCTGAAACGTTGTTAGTATCACATGTTGCAATGACAATAGTTTTGATATAGTAGGTCTAGTACAATATTAAAATAGATTTCATCTCTTTCATTTTACTTTTTAAAATGTGTCTACTATGGAGTGCCTGGGTGGCTCAGTGGTTTTAGTGGTTGCCTTCAGCTCAGGTCATGATCCCAGGGTCCTGGGACCAAGCCCCACGTCAGAGCCTGCTTCTCCTTCTCCCCACTTGTGCTCTCTAGCTCTCCTTCTCTCAAGTAAATAAATAGAATCATTTGAAAAATGTATCTACTAGAAAAATTAGAATTACATGTGACTGGCATTATATTTCCATTGGAACGGGCTGTCCTAGAGAAATGTATATGTCCGCTAACAGACATACAAAAGAATGTTCATGTAAATTCATAATATCCTAAACTGGAACCAACTCACACGTCCGAGAGCAGAATAAATATATCGAGACATAATTCATACAAGGAATATGGAAACAACTACTTGGAAAACGTGGATAAATTTCAGACATGATGTTGAGTGAAAGAAGTCAGACCAGTGCCTCTCTCCCCAGCCCCAAAAAACAGTATATGCTTTACGATTCAATGTCTGTGAAAGCAAAGGCCAAGAAAAATTAACATATATTGATAGAAGTGTGGGGCAGTGTGGTGTGGGGGTTTGGGATGGAGATGCCTCTGTGAGCTCTTGGGTGGGAAAAGTCATGAGGAAGATGTCTGTGGTCTGTTAAAGTTCTGTACTTTAGTTGGTACTACCTCGGTGCTTGTTCAGGTTGGCTTACGTTGGTAAAGGTTTTTTAGTGGTACACGTTTTGTACTTTATATTTAGTAGGCCTTGGTTTGAAAACGTTTGAAGCCACTTGGCTGTGCGAAAGTGAAGTTGATTCTTCTTCTGGTTTGGCCAAAGCAAGTAGGCAAAGTAAGTTGAAACTATTTGTTGTGATATTTTTTGTTCTCCTCGGATGTTTGGCTTTCCTCCGCTATCTGCTATCTAATTACTTCTGTATTGCTCACAGCCAATACCTTAAGCTGACATCCAACTGTTAAAGGTGTGTCAAGCAGAGAACAAAATCTGCTCTTTTCAGAATAATTATGACTCAACAGGGGTGGTGGTGAAGTTGAGAAATCCTGATGGAGAAAGTAGTTCAGTTAGGCTTCATTAAGAGATGCCAAGGGAAGGACCCTGGCAGGTATCGCAGAAAGTGGGGGGGGGGGGCAGGGAGTCACCACATTCATCCCACAACTATACTTCCAAGAACTTTTGGGAGCATTCACAAATTAGCCAAAAATATTGACCTGATGAGTTAGGCAGCTTCACCAAATGAACTGTCTAGACTAGCTGTTTGCCGGCTTCCAGCTCATCCGTTTGCCAAGGAAAGGAAAACAAAAACAAAATATTCTCAAGCCCTCTGTGGGTTTTTTTTTTCTTTCTCCTCTCTTTTCTGTCTCTTTTATACATCCTGTTTTTCTCTTTGTTTAGTGACAACATCCTTATGTCTTCACATTTCTGTAAGTCGACTTGAGTGAGATAACTCATTCAAAATCTCTTTCCTACTAATAATGAAATATAATTTTCATATTAACCTCTGTATACACATCATAGCTAGCTTTGAAATATGTTCAGCGTTGGAGACGCTTCTCTGGAAAATGTACCCCTTGGAACATCCGAAGACAGGTCCTTTTTAGTCTTTAAATAAGGCCAATCCCCAGTTACCCTATGGTCAGCACACCCATTGTCATTTTCTCTGTGTCACTCTCCTTTGTGTCCCACCCTCAGCTTCCGGTGGACCTCGGAGACCTGCTGTGCTTTCGCTCTGTCTAGGATGCTCTTTCACTCTCTGGGACAGACTTGGGGAATGAAGGGTATTGGTATCCAGAGTCAAAGCCCCTAAGGTGCCAGAGCTTTGCTGGGCTTGGCCCTCTGGCTCCCATGGAAGGTCCAAACCTCGCCATCACCATTTAAGTCCTACCTCAAAACTTTGTCTTTACTCTTTAATGACCAGTAAAGCCATTGCTTCTCTGACTTCCGTTCTTGTTCCGCAGTCTTGTCTGTGCTGTCGAGAAATTCGCTTTGCAAAATTCAGTAAAAACGCTGCTCTTGGGAATCAGATGCAGTGTCCTGGGGATGGGACAAAAATTCTACCAGAGCCCCACAATGGCTGATATGGCTCTCTTACTGCTGCATCACCTAATCCCCACAGAGATTGCATGGCTCTGTGTGACCTCCTGCAACCAGAGCCTGGAGTCATGCTCTTGTCCCAGGAACTTGCCAAAACAAGGAAACTTCTGCAGTGTACAACACTGGTTGTACAACAGTGCTTCCGCAACATCGGTCAAACCTGTGGGGAACGGCGTGAAGCCACCACCTGGGTAGAGCCCCATGACCATCCAAGGGACCGAGACCCCAGCTGTGAGAGAGCAGGGCTGGCTGAGGCTCCCATTTGTTCCTTTGCTTGGGGAAGGTGTGTGGATCTGATGAGGAAGCAGAGGCAGCAGGGGAGATGGCCCCTGGAGTTGAACTGACATTCAGCTGTATCTAGGCAGCTGAAGAAAGCCGTTCAGAATTGTTGGGGGTGCCTGGGTGGCACAGTGGGTTAAGCATCAGACTCTTGGTTTAGGCTCAGGTCCTAATCTCAGGGTCGTGAACTGTTGGGCTCTGCACTCAGCACTGAGTGGGCTTAAGACTCTCCTTCCCTCTCTCTCACCCCCCACCCCACATTTGCTCCTGCGTGTGCACTCTCTCTCTCTCAAATAAATCTTTAAAAAAGAATTGATATTAAAAGTGAGGTGTCATTAATCTGTTTCCTGCTACAGAGAAATAAAGCAGATGATTTTATGGTATGATGCTTATTCTCTAACCTGGGCTGTCCTATACTGTAGCCACTGGCCACGTGTAGCTATTTAAACTTAATTATGAAGTACAAGAAACAAATGTGAAAATTCAGTTTCTCGGCACTAGCCACATTTCAAGCACTCAATTGCCATGGGAGTCCAGTGGCCTCCGCATTTGAAACTGCACATCTGGCTCATTCATCTGGCACGTCAGTTACACATTAAGATTTGTTTCTTTCAAGGTTCTGACTTCTCCTTCAGCATTAGATGCATTTTAGTCCATCTAGGACATCCCGAGGACCGGCAACTCCTGTGTCTGTATGATCTCTCCGCCTTCCCTGAGCTATAATGGAGAGGAGGACTTTCCTGTTTTCCCTGGGCTGGTAAAGAGGAACCATTCCATGCCCTGGCTACTGCAGGGCAGTGGTAAACCAGGCATGGCCACGGTCTTGCATTGATCAGTGCAGCCCCGGCGTCGCCCTAGGTTACTCTAAAGGCTGCCCCTGCCCATATCTCAAGGGAACGCTTGTGGAGGCTCCTGGGCTCGCTTATTACTTCTGTTACTAACTATAACAACACGATTTTTTCCTTTTATGGGATTTTAGAGTTACATCCTGTTTGTGGCAGTTCCTACTGGTATTTCAGTTGTGATGCTGACACACAGTTAACTTTAAAAATAAACTGACTACGGGCACCTGGGTGGCTCAGTCGTTAAGCGTCTGCCTTCGGCTCAGGTCATGATCCCAGGGTCCTGGGATCCAGCCCCGCATCGGGCTCCCTGCTCAGCGGGAAGCCTGCTTCTTCCTCTCCTACTCCCCCTGCTTGTGTTCCTTCTCTCGCTTTGTCTCTGTCAAAGAAATAAATAAAATGTTTAAAAAAATAAAAATAAAAATAAACTGACTATGTAAAAGATGTAAATCAAAGTATGGAAAATATTAGCTAATCGATGATAAAGGTACATGGATGGGGCCAAATATGGAAGTGCTATGTTCACTAATGAGCTCTGAAAAGCACGATTCTGTCTCATTTTTATGGGCTAGCCTCCCTTTCCCTTGTCACTCCAGGGGCACTCCCATTTGCCCTAAGTCAGGTAGGCAAGAATGCTCAGCGGTCTGTCTCCCTGCACTTTCAACACAAAAGGCACAACCTTTTCTTCTTTTTTTTTTTTTTTTTTTCTTTTTTTTTTTTTTTTGCGAACCTCTCTAGGGAACTTTCTTGTTCAGACCATTAAGAAGAATCAAGATTTCATAAACACTTCTGATGATGTGATTACCTCATCCCTGGGGCCTCGGAGTCTGTTTCTGGGGAAGACTAAATCGTTCTGTGTGCTCTTTCTTCTTTATTTCATCAATTAGTCCTCAGTGTTTGTAGGCTTTACTTTGAATTTGCTCTCTCTCTCTCTCTCTCTTTTTTCCCCCCAAATCAGGGAGGTTGAGCAAGAAGCGGGGGAGGCACATTTCGGTGAAGTCTTCTCAGTGAGCACTGGCATGACGGCCAGGCACAGGGGCTCTGGAGGGAGACGGCCTGGCTCTGAGTGCTGGCGCCCACCATCACCGGGCTCGGGCCCAGGGAAAGTCAGCTCAGCCTTTCAGTGCCCGAGTGTTCTCGTCTGCAACAAGGGTGGTCAGGACCTACACGCTCTCAGGGTTGTTACGTGCACTAGATACACTACACACGGTACAGTACCGAGGAACTGTGTGCGGGTCACACAGTGAAGCTCTGAGAAAGCTGCTAGTAGTATGATACTTAAGACTTTGGTTTCCACTTCTGACTGTACCACTGCTGACCTTCGACATTCCTCAGAATAAAGGAGGGTTAAATGGTTTGGTTGGCCTCTTCTCCGCCATATTAGTGACCAGCACCTGGAAAACTGGTTATTTGGTATTTTGATAGTGATTTAACTGAGTGGAGATAGCGCAGCAGGGAACTGGTTCCAGCTTCATCAGATCCTTGCACCTTGGACAGGCATGATGATTGTTCAGCTCATGGTGGACAGTCTTTTGCACATGCTTCTAGCAAGAGCTTTTACTATCCAGTGAGACTTATCCCAAGTATTCTAAGAAACCTTCAAGGATGCACCAGTGATCCCTTTAAGGAAAAAAAAGGAGTAAGTATAATTTATCTGGAAGTTGTAGATTTCATCTTTCAGTGATGATGGAGTATTTGTAGCAAACCAGCATCCACGCCAAAAAGAAAGAAAGTCTGAACTGAAGGAATTCTGTCTGAAGTCTTTGGAGAACGGTCAGTTCAGTTCCAGAGAAGAGAGAGAAGAGAAGACGGAAGAGAAACTCAATGGAATAAAACTAATTTTCTAGCTTTTCCCCCTCAGGGCATTTGCCAGTTCTTGGCAGGAACAAGAGATTGAGAAACTGGAGAGAGGGCAGCTACTAAGA
The DNA here is from genome assembly GCF_003265705.2 of Callorhinus ursinus. Lineage (NCBI taxonomy): Eukaryota > Metazoa > Chordata > Mammalia > Carnivora > Otariidae > Callorhinus > Callorhinus ursinus. Next base: position 13,965 of record NW_027397183.1, on the reverse strand, counting down.
GCCAGAGAAAACAGCCACACATTAAGGAATTTCATAGATCTGGACAGAGAAAGAGGAGAAGGAGGTAGGACATGTGGAGCTGTCCAAGGGTTCAGACTTGAGGAGCCAAGATCCCGGAGTGGGTTGAGTGAGCTGGATGCTCGGGACAGAACTTCCCCAGGATACATTTGCAAATTAAGCAGTGTGCACGTAAGAGGCTATGAAGGCAAGCAGAGTGTAGCTAAAAGAGAGTGGAATTTTCAGCACTACTGTGGGGCTAAGAAGATACAAACCGAAGTTCAGGGTTTAGCGAAGAGGAGGGGCCTGAGGAAACATGCCAAGGTCTCAGGTGGGAGCCCTAGCCGTCTACAGCACAGCAGCCTGAGCAAACTGGCTGAGGACTGAGGCTTCCCATGAGGGCAAACAAGCTGCAAATCAGCATAGTCAAGGATTGGAGGTGATCCGTTCCTCTGCTGCCTGCTGGGGGAGAGGGTGAATAATCTTCAGAGAAAGACAACATCGTCCAAACGGGCTATCGTTCTTCACGCAACAGGTTCACCATTCAATCACAGTATTCTAGGATTGTAAGGGAAGAGAAGCACGAGGGGGAAAAAGCAAACCATGGAAATTGACTCACGGGTGATGGAGATACTGAGTTATCAGATAGGAACTTAAAGTGGTAGGTCTTAGGGGCACCTGGCCGGCTCAGATGGTAGAGCATGTGACTCTTGATCTTGGGCTTGTGAGTTCAAGCCCCACACTGGGTGTAGAGGTTACTTAAATTATTTAAAAGTTACTTCCAATTACTTTAAAAAGATAAAGTGGTATGATTCGGCTGTCCAGAAAGTAGGTGACAAGATAAAAATTGTCATCCGAGAAATAGAATCAATTTTGAAAATCGGATGAAAATAATGGAAATAAAAGATGTAATAGCTGACATTTTAAAAAGTCAATAGTTGGGTGTCATAGCAGTTTGGAAGAGAGATTATTAACCTGGAAATATGTAAGTAGAAAGAAACTCTCCAGACTTAAGCGTAGAGAGCTAAAAGCAAGAGAAATTGAGAAAAAGAGTGTTACAAAGATATGGGCCGTGTCCTGAAGGCCTAACATAGGTATAATTAAAGTCTCAGAGGTTGGAGGAGCCAGAAAGTGGGGCAGAATAGGTTAATAGGATAGGTTAAACATGCGACTAAGTCAAATAAATCTCACTATACAAACAACAATAATAATAATGTTTATGAATTCAAAATGTACGTTGAAAGAAAATTAATGCCAAACACTCAAAAATGAGGTGAGTAAATGGAACTGAGATGTTCCAGAGTTCTAGCATTGTCTAGGAAATGTAAGAGGTTCTAATGTATCAGTCTTTTGCATAGATTTTAGAGGATACATGAAAGTAACTTATTCGTGTACACAGGAAACAAATATTGAACTAAATATTTAGTATTTATTGAATTAATATTAACTAGAACTAAAATAAGTCAACCTTTTGGGAATTCTCAGTTTTTAAAACATAATTAACTTTATTTATCGATGCTGTATATATCTGTTATGTCCATCTGGTCTAATCTGTCATTCAAAGACACTGTTAATTAACTTTATGTTTGATGTTAAGGTTGTAAAAATAGAAAGTAGACAGTGACATGTGATAAAGGTCTAAACCCTTGTGACTATGAGGCAGAGCAATGTATTTCCATCGACCCAGGAAGTTTCTTGGCAAAATATTTCAAAGAGGGAACCACTCTTCTCCGCGGATCCTTCCTGGGAATGGGATCACACAGGAGTATCAGATAGGCACGTTTAAGTGCGTATGTTTTAGGTGTTCAAAAATGGCTTTATGGTGGTCATCTTTTGCTGAACACACTGTTGGAGGGGGTTGTCCGCGTTATTGCCTTATCCATAGTTTGGATGTTTTTACTGCGCAGTACTAATCCATTCTAAAAGTATACAAGGGTTTGGGTATGGACATGTGTTGATGGACATGTGGGTTTTATCCAGCTTTGCCTAGTATACATGACATCGCACCAACGTTTGTGTAGAAGCCTCTTTGGGATGTAGGCATTCATTGTTCTCAGGAAGTAAATAGCAATATTACTAGGAACAGGGTAGGTATATTTTTTACGTTTGCGAGAAACTGCCAAATATCAGGAAAGTAGTTGTGCTTTAAGCACACTGCAGTCGGTATCACACGGTAACCTCATACACATTCGCATGGGGGAGGGAGAGAGAAAACAACTTTAAAAATCTGTTTTTCTAGGCTTTTCGTCCTCACTTTGTTCCAAATATTAAAGCCTCTGTGAATGTGGCTGGGGTCACACCAAGTGTCCCCAGCAGCCTATTCGGGTCTGGCTGCGGAGCCACACAGAGGCTCCAAGGCAGCCCACCCAGGAATCACTGATAAACGCCAGGTAGGGATAGACCTTCCCTCCCGAGTCATGGCTCTGTCACTCTTGGGGTCTGTGCCACTAAGAACGGTTTCTTGCGCTTCCTTTTCATCCCGCCGTTCCATGGCCTGGATTTCACTGGACACTGTTCGATGGTCATGGCCACAGGCCTCTTGTCAGTGGCTTGAAAGCAGCCCAGGCAGGAACCGGGGGGACCGCTTTTGCCCGGAGGATACCAAAGAGACCCCCTTCTGCCGAGAGGACCGCGGAGAAGCGCAGAGCGCAAGGGCCGGCGAAGGACGAGCGCGCGGGTGAGGCGCCGCGGGGCCGGCGGGAGGCCGGGGAGGGCGCGTCCTCCGGGTCCTGGGAGGATTCCCGGCGCCGAGCCGCGGCCACGAGCCGAGAGCACCGACCGCCCCCGCGGTGAAAGGGGCCGCCGACAGCCCAGGAGGGCGGGTGACCCCCCACGGCCGGGCGGCGGGGGCGCCTGGGGCCTCAGACGCCCCTGACCGGCCCCCTCCGGGAGCTGGGGAGTCGGCGGGGCGCCCTCGGCAGCGGGGCCGTCGTTCCGTATCTGGAAACCCTGCGCTCGGTGCGGATCCCGGAGCCAGACTGCCGAGGGCCCCCGGGGCTTCGCCTCCTGGGGGGAGACGCGGGAGCCTAAGCCGGCGCCGCGGTCCCTTTTTCTGAGGCGCCGCGGGGGCTCCCAGGGGCCTTCCGCGCTTAGAAAGACGTCGGTGGCACGACCGAAGGTGTTCAGGGCTCGGGCCCGCGAGGCGGCCACCCGTCCCGTTTCCGTAGTGTAGTGGTTATCACGTTCGCCTCACACGCGAAAGGTCCCCGGTTCGAAACCGGGCGGAAACAGCTCCCTTTTGCCCCCCAGTTCTCTTGTTCTGAAGACAGAAGGGAGGGCCGTTTGAGGCAAGGCGGCCGCGGCGGGCGCAGCCCCATTTTCTATTCAGAAAAGCAAACACAAAGCAAGGCTGCAGTTCCCTTGCTTCCTGAAAGCCTACTCGGCACCTCACAGCCTGGCCTCGCTCGTCCGCCGCGAGTCTCAGCCGAGAGCAGCCCACAGCCACTTCGTCAGGCCCAGAAGGGCTCCCGGGACCAGGCCCACTTCCGGTTTCCGCTACCCCCCCGCCCCCCAGGAGCCCCGCTAAGCTGCTCCCCTGGCGCCTCAATCCGCTCTCCGGGCGGACGGGCCCCGTGGCTCTGAACACCAACCAAGTCTCCCCTGTGGGGCACACGTGGCCTTCCCGACCCCAGCACGCCGGCGCAACGGGTGCATTTGCCCCACAGAGCAAAGGAAAACCAACTGCGCCTGGGACTCGTAGAGGAAGAGTTTCAGGCGCCTCCGAATGAGCCCGCAGGTGCCAGCATCAGGAGAGCCCCTGAGCTAGCTGGCAGGTCCCGAAGTAGGGGGACTCTGCTCCCCACCCGCTGCGAGCCAAGTCCGCCCCGCACTCACCGGGAAACCGAGGCTCGGACAGAGAGCACGGCCTCGGCTCTGCCACACACAGGGCTCGAGCTAGACTCGAACGTAGCACAGGCCAGTTACCTTGCGGTCAGACCTCAGAGCCCAAAGCGCGTCTGAGGCTGGGAGAGGTGATGAGCAGCGGGGCAAGGGCTGGGAGCCTTGGGCCGCTGGGAGTCGCCCCCACTTTTGCTCCCTCCGTCTGGGAAATCTAACCTTTACTTGCAGGGTTTTCATCTGCAAGGGCCAAAGCAGGGATCCTGTGTGGATTCCTGGTGATCTGTGCCATCGGATTCGGATTTTCACCGCTCCGGCTCAGGTTCCATTCCCAATCAGGGAGACCTTTGGGCACTGTCTCCTCACTTAGGATTTTCCTTTTCATCCCGGTAAGTGCGGTGTACACCAACGGGCATGTGCAGAAGTGCCTCTACACTGAGGCCCTAAATACCAGAGGTCCAGACTCAGGGTCCTTGTGATCTCCTGGCTGGGAGAGGAGAGCTGGGATGAGCAGCCAGGGCAGCGGCTCAGCTCCATTCACCTCACAGACCTAACGTCTCACTTCAAGGGTTTTCGTCTAAAGAGAACCTGGGACTTGACTTTATCACTCCTTTCAAACAGACGAACAAACAAACAAACAAACAAACACGCCTTGAAACATACAAAACAAGTGGCAGGAGTGGTGACGTCCTGTATCCCTCAGCTAAGTGCCCCAGTTAGCATTTGCCCCCATTTCCTTTCTCTCTCTCCATAGATATGTTTGAAAGTACCCTGCAGACATCTCAAGAGAACTGGCTGGGCCACTGTTGCTCCTTTCCTTGGGCAATGTCCCTCAAAACCAGCCTCCGCAGGACCTTTCCTCCAAGGCCAGGGGGGGACATCGTCCTCTGGAGGAGGCCCCTCTTGTCCCTTCAGGAACCAGACACCTGTTGCCTTCAGGCTGCTAGAGAAGCTTCGGGCAGGCCGAGTGTTACTTGCCTCTCCCAGATGGTGCAGGCCAGCCGTGTCCTGTGCTTGTAGGAACACGATGAGGTTGTCATGCCTCCAGCACCACCTGCCCTCTGGACTCCTTCTGGTGGCTTTGGTGGGCAGCGGGTCCAGGGCCAGCCTGAGCTCTAGAACCCCCCAGCCCAGGAGACACCCTTCAGGGAGGTGCAGGTGCAGCACCCCTTAGCTCCTGCCCTCCTGACTCTCTGTGCCCTGCAGGGATCTTAAACGGTCCTGGCCCAGCAAAAGGTGAAGAATCCTTTCTGGTGGTGGGAGGATGAAGGGAGCAGGTGGAAAATTCTTCAAAGGGAAGGGGGAAGTTTTCAAGAGCTTTCCAGAGTTGTCTGTGTTGATGCTGTCAGGTAGGTGGCTGTCCTGTGATGATGGTGCTTAGTCTTACCTTGTCCTGGCCTTGAGCTGGTCCTGGCTCCAGTCTGAGTCCAAGCAGACACAGGCAATTTCAAGTTTGTATTCAGTTGTGCCTCTCCCCAAAGTGAGGAAGTGCCTGACCTCCTATTTCCAGGACCCCAGTGGGGGTCCAAGGGTGCTACTGATGCCATTGATGGGGTTTTCTCCCTTCCTTCTTTTCTTTTTTTCCTTTTCCTTCCTCCCTTTCTCCCTCCCCCTCCCTCCCTCCCTTCCTCCCTTCCTCCTCCTTCCCTTCCTTCCTTCCTTCCCCTCTTTCTTTATCCCTCTCTCTCTCTTTTTTTCTTTCTTACTTCCTTTTCATGTTTTTTTAAGTAATCACTACACCCAAGGTGTGTCAGCTGGAACTCACAATCCAGAGATCAAGAGATGCATGCTCTACCAACTAAGGCAGCCAGGCACCCATCCAACTTCCTTTCTTGCTGAATCTGTAACTCAGGGAAAAGAACAAAAACAGTTTAGCTGTAGATAGGTTAGTGGTGTCGGTGCCAGGTCCAAGAAAAAAAAAATCAAGTGAAGTCTCGAGTACTTTTAAAACACTTTAGAGGATCTAAATAATTGATATATAATGCCATAGAAGATGTTTATATCATGTCGTATTTCTAAAGAGGACTCCTTGTGTGCATCAGACTGGTTTAATAATTTTGATCTAAAAACTGCTTTATGTTGTCTTCTCGATTTTCTAATACTGTAGAAAATATTGGTAAGATAGTATTCCAGTTTATACAAGTCTTGGGTTTATTTTCTCTTCAAAATCCCAGTGACCCTTAGCTGCCTAAATCTCCTATACTGGTTTTACTGGTCCAACAAACACACTTTAATCCAGTACTATTTAAGAGTTTATACAATACGAAATTATGTGTTTCGGTAGGATAAATACATCATATGATACTTTTAATGGAGATTAAGTCTTATAATTCTGGAAATCATAGTGACTCAATTACTCTTACAATTCTGGGGGGTAAACCTTTTTAGGTATCATATATGATCCCAGCATGCACTTCTCCATTATGTGTCAGGTGCATTTGCAATTTTAAGATCGATTGTGATCTTTAAGTTCTCCCAATGATACTAAATTGAGTTAATTAATGTAGCATCTTAGCCTAGAGCATTTCTAATGAGGAGAGAAGTCACAAAACACCTTTAATATAGAGCTGCTGCACATTTTTAGACATTAGATAGAGTGGCTGATGGAACAGGTTAAGAGGAGTGAACCTTTAGGAGATATCGGTGAGTGTAAAAAACACATGCGATGTCTGCTCCAGCAAGTAAAGGGCTATCAGTGAATGGTAGGGCAACTTTAAAAGATGTGAGCGATTCGGGGGAGGAAAAAAAAAAAAAAAGATATGAGTGGATTATTGGAGTCCCTGAAAAGACTGGAGGGAAAGAAGCAATTTTTGAGGAAACGACAGAAGAATTTCCAATCATAAAAATTATAAACCCACCCATCCAAGGAGCCAAATGAACACAACGAATGAGTACAAGACACACGAAGAAAACCGTATCTAGTCACATCCTAATTATATTGCTCAAATCCATGGGAAAAGAAAACCAAATCTGCAAAGCGGCCAGAGGAGAAAGGCGTGGTACCTACGGTTTTCTGCTGGATGGAAGGATTGTGAGAGGGCACTGGAGCAACCTCAAAGTCAAGGAGGATGTCCCCTCCAAAAGAGGCTTTCAAAAATGAAGGGGAGTGACACTGACAGACAGAGGAATGTTGAAAGGCCGACCACGTCACCAACTAGAGCAATTGCTCTTCCAGGACGCTACTCTGTAGAAATATTAGTCAACTACGCGAACGGTGACGACAGCAGTATTGGTAACCATAAAACCCTAGACTCAACCTAATGTACAGAGTATAAGGAAAGGGTTGAATAAATACTGGCACAAAAGCAGGGTGGCAGAAACTGCACTGTTAAAAGGCATTCGGAGGGTTGTACTCTTGCGAGGACTTCGGGATTCCCGGCGACCTGCTTTCCTCCAGAGCTCTCCCTCGTGGCCTTCCGATCTTGGCTTCGGTCCTCCTGTTGTGCCCGTGCCCAACGACACTGTCTTGTCCCTTCTAAAAGAAGAACCACCGCGTCCCTGGGTGGGCTCGAACCACCAACCTTTCGGTTAACAGCCGAACGCGCTAACCGATTGCGCCACAGAGACCTTCGCGGAGCCCCCGCCCACATCCCGGTAGAGAGCAAGCGCGCGCTCAGCGCCAGGGGGAGCCACCCGCCTTCCGTCTCAGGCGACTGGGGCCCGAGGGGAGCTGACGGCCGGTGGCTTCCCGGGACCGTTCTTCCCGTTTGGTCCGCCGGCGCCCGCCCTTCGGCGCCGCTGGCGCTCCGCTCGCTCCACTCGGCCGCCGTCGGTGTGGGGGAAGCTGGAGAGAGGGTGAGGTGCGGGCGGTCCGAGGGGGGCAAACGCCAGGAGGCGGCAAGGAAAAGCGGGGGAGGCGTGGACGGGACAAGGAGACTTCCCAGGACGCCCGTGCAGAGGCGCCGGCCGGACTGGGGGACCGGAGAATGGTTTTTGCGGTTGTTCGGTCTTTATCGCGTAGGACAGTTGAGAGGAAGGGAAGGAAAATCCGAGAGCCGGCGGGGAAGAGAGCACAGCACCCGTACCTGCAGTTTCTCCGAAAAGAAAACAGCGCAGTAACTGGAACGACTTTGCGTCCAGAGTCCTGGAGCGACGGCCAAAGCCTGCCGCCGGGAGGGTGGCGCGCCGTGATCGTATAGTGGTTAGTACTCTGCGTTGTGGCCGCAGCAACCTCGGTTCGAATCCGAGTCACGGCAGCGCTCTCGGGCGCTCGCTGCCCCTCCCCTTTTGCTTTGGGTTTAAGCCCGCCGCGGCTGCGCCCCTTACCTGGGGGCCAGAGAGGCCTGCTTTCCGCAAGGCCACTGGGCGCCGGGAGGTCTTCTTCGTTTCCCCCAAGGAAAGGAAAACTCCCCTCGGCCCTAACCCGGGGACCTCCTCCGCTCTGACTCTGAGCGCGAGTCAGCTGAACGAAATGGCTTCTCTTCAGCGCGGCTCCCAACCAGGACAAGTCCTTGAGTCCCCGACAGTCCAGCGAGGAGCCTCGTGGGCCTGCGTTGCTGGGAAACGGCGTCTCTTTGCTCCTCAGAAAAACCTTAAGGATCTTCAAAGACCAGAGAAAATCTCCCATCGGATAAGTGACAGACCCTCCATAGACCCGCTGAGCGCCTCGAACCTTGGCTCCTGGGAATCTCTGCTTCGGGGGACTTTTTCAGTCCTTGGCTGTCGTCCTCCTTGTCGTCATCACGGCACCCTCTCTAGTCACTCGCGGCATACCCTCAAGGATGGGAAAAGGCCTGTCGGCAGCCGCTTCCCGCCAGATGGTATTCGTGGGGATGCCGCTGAGAGTTGTGCTCCTCCCCCATCTTGGCCAAGACTGGGTGTTTCCTATCCTTATCGTTTGAGTCGTGCTGCTGGGAGTAGTGCTCTCTCCATGTGATGTTAACATCCATTTCTCTGGCGGCTAAAAATATTGAGCTCTCTTTTAGGTGCTCTGTAGGCCTCGGGTGTCTTCGTTTCCCAAGGATCTGTTCATGTCTTTTAACCATCTAAAAAACTTGAGTTGTCTGATTTTTTTTTTTTTTTTAATCAGTTTGAAGGAGCTCCTTGCACCTTATAGTTACAGGTTTGGGGGTTTGCTTGCTTGCTTGCTTGCTTGCTTGTTTTGTCAGATATGTTTTGTGAACATTTTCTCCCCGTCTGTGGCTTGCTGTTTTCACGGTCTCGGGGGCGTCTTTGGATGAGAAGCTATGGTTAATGTTGATGAAGTCTAACTTGTCATGTCTTTTTTTTTATATACATATTTTTCCCTGGGTCTTGTTCAGTAAATCTCTGCCTACCACCGAGTCACAAAAGTATCCTCAAAAACTGTTTTTGCCTTTAGCCTTTATGTTTTACGAGGCACCTCCAATTAATTTCTGTGCGTAGTGTGAGGTAGAAGTAAAGCTGTTTCCCGCCCCCGATATTGAACCTATTTCCTTTCCCCGTCGAACCGTTTCTGTGGCAAATGAATTCACCAGGTCAGCTGGGGGTCAGTTTCAAGTGTTTCAGCTGAGTCCATTTATCTATTTGTGTCTCCTGATGCCACCGGCACACTGCACGGTCTATAGGGACTCAGAGTGACCCTTCAGGTCCGGTGGCGCAATAAGCTGTGGGGGCAGCAGGTGTGGGGGTGGGGTGGGGGGTGGGGGGCAGAGATCCGGAATCTAGTCCGGGGCCGCCGAGCCATCCTTGAAAGCGGTCTCCGTCCCCCCGGAGTCTACCGGGTGATGTTGGGGACCCCGGGGTCTCACGCCGGGCGCCTCCCCTCCCGCGCCCTCGCGGCGACGTCGTGTCCGCACGCGACCGCCTCGGGAAGGCGCGTCTCAGGGCAGCTCTGAGGGGCGGCGGGGCCGGGCCGGGCCGCGGCGACTCGCTCCGGGACTCGCGGACCTGGCGGCCCTCGGAGCGTCTGGTGCGGGCTCTTGTTTTGGAGGGAGCGGGGAGGGAACGTCCTTATGAAAGGGGTCCTCGGAGGACAGGTGACCTCCCCGAAGGCCCAACGCCTTCCACAGCGCAGGGGACAATGTCACTCCCGTGGGAAGCCTGCAGAAGAAGAGCTTTGCACCGGCTCCCTGGTGGTCTAGTGGCTAGGATTCGGCGCTTTCACCGCCGCGGCCCGGGTTCGATTCCCGGTCAGGGAATCACCTTTTGCGCGGGAATCTTCCTTTCCTACCCGGAGGGGTGGTGTGCGGGGTGCGCCCCGCACCGCTCGGACTCTTCATCTCCCGCGCCGGGGGGTGGGGCGGCGGGCCGCTTTTCAGGGCGCACGCACCTGGCTTGCCGGCCTCCCCGGGTCCGCCGCCCGCAGAAGTGACCTCAGAGCTTCTAAGCAGCTGGCTCGTGTTTACGCTACGCGGCAGAGGTTCCAAACCGTGTGGGGCCGCCCCAGGGGCGCAGAGCAGGCCGAGCCCCGAAAACCCCAGCTCTGCAGGCCAAGCCACGGCGCGCTGTTCGCGTGTACCCCAGACACCGGCCCGTGGGCCCAGCTCCTCAGCTCAGTTCGCGCAGAAAAGGCTTACTACGCGTTCGGAAGCCGTGCCTGGACCGATAGCCGCGAGGAGGGTTGAGAGGAAGGGGAGCGCCGGGAGGGGGGCGGGTCCTCCTCGAAGGCTGTCCCATTCGCAGATTAAGCGGTGTAGGGAGGTGACGCTCACTGACCCAACACAGGAGGCAAGGGAGGCGTGCACTAAATGGAAAACTGGTATTGCTTCCGCAAGCCGAAGGTAGGGGTAAAAATCAACAAACACCAGGATACCAAAACGATGATACCACAGGCAATTCCCACCGTTTCTCCGGGGGCTGTTGCATTTAAACCCTGTAAACTCTCCCAGGCACTGGGCACATTTTCTTTTTTCCCTTCGACACTGGCTCCGAAGACCTGTTGGGGTAAACGCGACGTCTTCTGCGAGGCACGAAGAGAGCGAGCGAGGGCCGGGAGAGGTGCTGCGGACCGAGGCTGCAGAGGCAGCGGGAGCCGTGTGGAGATGAGGCCGCGCAGGGGCTGCGGGGCGGTGGGTGCGGAGCCGCTGCTGAAAGGCGGACGGTCCGAGCGGAGAACTCGTGGGTTCTCCTGAGGCGGGTGTGTGTTGGGGGCGGGGGGGCGGGCGGAAGGGCGTCGCTTGAACTCCTTTCGGGAGCGGTTTGGAAGAATGGCGAGGGTTGGGTTGGAGGGGAAGGTGGTGACCCTGAGCGTACCAGGGAGGGAGGGAAGGCTGCAGAGGGGGGCAGGGGGGAAACCTGGGTAGGCAGGGAGACTAGAGTTTGGATGGTGTTTTTTTCACAACGAGTTTCGTCCGTTACATCCTGAGTGCTCTTGACCCTGTGGTCGTTTTTAGCCCCCATGTGGGTCTTTCCTCCTGGGCTTGTCAATCGGGGCACCAAAAATTGCCCTTTTCCCCTTTTGTTCATACTCAGACCCGGGGCTTTTGCACAGTGTGGCATCAAGAGGCTGCTTTTTAAGAGACGGGACACCGTGTCGAGAAACATGGATGACGTGTTGGAGGTGCAGAACGCCACCCGGTTCCAGCGGGCGGCCCCGGAGGGCTTCTCTGGTGATTCACTCCAAGAAGTCCAGGAATTTTAAGTTCATCCCTGCCATCTGGGGAATGATAAAGGTAGAGTTTTCAAAGTAAGAGAATACAATCTACTTCATTTCCGATTGCAAGATGGTTTTTGGTTTGGTTTGGTTTGGTTTGGTTTGGTTTTGGGGTTTTTGGGGGGGGTGGTATTCTTTGATTTGTTTTTCCTGAAGCTTGATCGGTACCTTAAAAAAAAGAGAGAGAGAGAGAGAGAGAGAGAGAGAGCCTAAAGGTAGATGTCAAGCTTGGCACTAACATTCGCACGTGCCCATGCAAAAAGTAAAAACAGAGGCATCAAAGCTCCTTCTGCTCCTAGGTGGATTGCCAGGATAATTTTGTTTTCTGTTCCAGGACCTTGAGGGCTAGGAACACAGAAATGGACATTTTCAGTCCCATCTAGTCCTGCCCCTTCAAATCCCAGGGCTCTTTGGACAAGGCGGCCTTGGCACTACAAACATCATCAAGAAAGGGAAAGTTTAAAACACCCATGAGAATAAATAAATAGAGTAAGCAAGCGCACAAGCAAGCAGGCGCCTGGCTGGCTGACTCCGTAGAGCCTGGGACTCTTGCTCCTCGGGGTTGCAAGTTCCAGCTCCACGTTGGATGTAGAGATTACTTGAAAATAAAATCTTGAAAAATAAAGTAAATAAAAAGCCCCTGAGGAAACTGTGGCCACAGGTGCTCGACCTCTATTGGATTTAGCCTTGAGTACACATAGCCTGGGTAGTCTGGGAGACCTTAGGCCATCAGCTTGGTGTGGTATGTCCCAAGAGCCTGCCAGAGGAGAACATATTCAAAGGAGAACATACTCATCCTAGGGCTGTAGAGATACCTTCCAATAAGATTGCCAGAGAATCAACTAACATCTAGAATTCAGTTACAAGACATAAGAAGGAAAGCTCAGGTACCTGGAATTTTAGAGATGCTTCCATCAGTCCTTGTATCAGAGCAGACATGAAGACGGAAATTAGGAAATAATTCTGAATCAAACAAAACTGAAAAGACTGCAGCTATGGCACAAGGTGTGCTGAAACCGGTCTTCAGAGGACAAAACACAGCTTTAAATGTAAATCATGACAATTAGGGCTGATCGCTAACGAGCTAACCCTCCATCACAAAGAGTTACCCAAAAAATAAACAAGAACAACAAAAGCAGATAGGACCAGAAATTAAATATAAAAGCAGGAATTTGAAAATTAGAAATGCGAGTTTAAAAATTGAAAAAGAGGGGCGCCTGGGTGGCTCAGTCGTTGGGCGTCTGCCTTCAGCTCAGGTCATGTTCCCAGGGTCCTGGGATCAAGTCCCACATCGGGCTTCCTGCTCAGCAGGAGGCCTGCTTCTCCCTCTCCCACTCCCCCTGCTTGTGTTCCCTCTCTCGCTGTGCCTCTCTCTGTCAAATAAATAAATAAATAATCTGTTATAAAATTAAAATTAAAAAAGAAATGAAAATAAGAAAGCAAATCAGAAATAAATGTACAAAAGAGAAAAGTCCTTGAAAAGGCTGCTCTGATTAAACTGGGAAGAAGGAAGTCACTGCTACTGAACGGGTAGACACGGGGAAACAATAAATGAAGATCATAAACACGCATATGCCAACCAGTTAAAAGTTTTAGAGGAAATGTCGGTATATTGCAATAGTGATTTGGGCAGGGGTGTGGAGGAGGACTAGTCCTACAAGCATTAAACTTTTTTTAAAAATTAGAATTCAAAAGTCTTCCTGCAAAGAAAGCTCAAGGAGCAAGAACGTTCATTAGAAGAAATGACTCCCAAAAAAAGAAATTCTAAAAGTATCAAAAGATGGCAGAATCCCCCTACTTATGCGTATGAGTTTGGGTTGAAACCAAAAACCCCAAAAAGTCAATGTGAAAAACAGAAATTACAGGCCTCACTTATTGCTGAGTATACATAGCGGCAAAAGTTCTTTAAAAGACTGAATCAAAATATATATTAAAAAATATGTCATGACAAAATTGGCCTTTACACTGGGGAAACAGTTGATTATCATTAGAAAAAAATGAATTCATCACATCAACAACTTATAGGAGGAAAATCAGAATCACTCAAGCACAGAAAAGGTGTTTGAAAAAATTCATTATCAGTTTATGATTTTTCAAAACCTCTTAGCATAACAGGAAGAGAAGAGAACAGCCCCAATCTGTTAAAAGGTAGCTCCCAAACCAAAAACAAACCCCCCAAAAAACCCTTCAGCACATGTCATAGTTGATGATCAAATACTGACCTTTTCCCCCTACCCTAACCGATTAGGAACCATCAAGAAGCAGACAAAGAGGCCCACCGCAACCAAGTCTCTTCACCACTGTGATGGAGATCTTAGCCAGTGAGAAAAGGCAAGAAAAGGTATGAGAAGTGAAAATGAAGAAAAAGAATACTGTTAAGTATTTATATATGTGAAATAAATTACTGGAACTATTAAGAGAACCGAGTTTCTTTGGTATATACGCAAATAGAGAAAGTGGGCTAAATTGAAGATTCAAAAACCGAAGGTATTCAAAACATAAATGTTCAATGATTATAACATATAAGAATTCAATCCCATGTACTGGGTGGGGGGGGG
>NW_027397182.1:1047529-1131717 GCF_003265705.2 Callorhinus ursinus | reverse complement strand
CATGCCTCAGTCTCTGTGAACACCACTGACTGTAGGGTCCTCAGTTCCTGGGTTTGTGAGGCACAAGGAATGAATGAATGCAGCGAGGCCCATTAAGAGACAGCTTGCCCGGTGGGTCCTATACTGCTGGACACAACCCACTCCAACTTTGTTGATGAAGGCAGTGCCTATAAGGTGGGAGAATGTACAGGCAGGGTAGCCTCAGTTTTCAGAGAACAGGCTTTGAGTCACATAGCCTTAGGTTATAACCCTGAGTCCACCCGGGCTCCTGTTTCCTCAGGCAAGTTATTTAACTTCTCTATGCCTCAGTTTCCTCATCTGTAAAATGGACTATTTTAAGGATTCAATTAGAGCCCATCTCTTGCAGTGAAGCATGCAGATTAAAGGTGAATGTTTTTCCTTTGCTGTCTAAAGCAGCTTTCCCCCAGGATGCCACTGCATACTCATTGTTTTAGGAAGAGGAGAACATAGAAAAATTAGTCCTCAATTTGATTTCAAAAAAGGGAAACTGAAAATCTGTTGCCTGCAGAATGGAACCAGGACATCTAGACTCTGCTGAAGAACTGATGATCTTGGGTGTATCATTTCCATAGGCCCCAGTTTCTTCTGAAAAAATGGGGAGATGAAGTTAGATCAAGTGTCCCAATAGGTATACTGTTGACATCATGGGCTGGATTATTCTTTGTTGTGGAAGCTGTTCTGTGCATCGTGGAATGTCTAGAAGCATCCCTGGCCTCTACTCAGTAGATGCCAATAGTATTTCCCTAAGTGTGACCAACGGTGTCCCTAGACATTGCCAGATATCCTTTGGCCATAAAATCACCCCTGGTTGAGAACCATTGAATTAGATGATATGAGATAATAAGCCATTTACAAGTTCCAGGGCTGGAGCGAGAGTTGGGGCTCTGCCATCTCCTAGCACCTAGCCCTGTGTGTGGCATCATGGCAAGCACTCAGGACAAGCTGAATGAATGAGATGAAATACATAGTTCCTTCCAGCCAGATAACATCTCTGGCACCAAGAGAATCACATAGATGGTGAGATACTTGTTACGGATGTGACTGCCCCTATTTAAGAACTGTTCAACATTCCTGGATAGAAACGAACTAAAGATAGAGGCCAGCACTATGAAAAAAAAAAAGAGGTCTGTCTTGCCTGGTTAGCAAGAAATAGTGAGTATAATATCAAGGAGGGTCCACTCAGTTCTGACAGCTACTTCAGATCATGTCCCCTGAAAGTTAACTCTGAATTTTTGAATATGACAAAAAGTTTAGTTGAGATGAATGAGTCCAGATCTTGGAATGAAAATTGTACACAGTTTATTGTTCAGGTAACAATGGATTATATGTAATGATTATGAATATTAATTTGCAGTTCTTAAATCGCTTATTGTCTTTTGCTCTGTGTGATTATGAAAGTAGCTTCTTTTTCAGTCCAGCCAGGACTTTCCTTCTCTTTCCTTCATCTCCACTTACCTACCTTTTGGCATTCCACACTGTCTGATAAGGATTGAACTGATTGGGATCAGTAGATCAGTTGGAAATGTGTTGCCTTTTGAACAATATTAGGTCTTTGGATCCAGGAACCTGGGATATCTTTCTGCTTATTTAGTTCTTCTTTCATTTCTTTCAACAATGGTTTATAGTTTTGTACTTCCTTTGTTAAGTGTATTCCTAAGTAATATATTGATGCTATAGTATATGGAATAGTTTTCTGCATTTCATTTTTGGATTGTTTGCTAGAATGTTGAAATAGAATCAATTTTTGTATATGAATCTCATATCCTGCAACCTTGCTGAACTCATCTATTCATGCTAATAGTTTTTTAGTGATTTCTTATATACAAGAAAGATTTTTTAGTGGTTCCTTTCCTGAATTTCTTTTCTTTTTATTTTTTATAGATTTTATTTATTTATTTGACAGAGAGAGACACAGCGAGAGAGGGAACACAAGCAGGAGGAGTGGGGGAGGGAGAAGCAGGCTTCCTGCAGAGCAGGGAGCCCGATGCAGGGTTCGATCCCAGGACCCTGGGACCTTGACCTGAGCCAAAGGCAGACACTTAACAACTGAGCCACCCAGGCGCCCCTTCTGAATTTCTTATACACAAGATTTTTTATATGCAAGATCATGTCATCTGCAAATGGACATAATTTTACTTCTTCCTTTCCAATGTTGACACCTTTTATTTTACATTTCCTGCCTAATTTCCTTGGCTGGAGCCTCCAGTGCCATGCTGAATAGAAGGGGTAAGAGTGAACCTCCTTGTCTTGTTCCTGAACTTTGGCGGAAGAGATTCAGTCTTTCACTTTTAAGTGGGACCTTAGTGCTGATTTTTTTTTTTTTGTAAATGACCTTTATCAGTTTGAACCCTTCCTAGTTTTTAAAACTCATCAGATAAGGATGTTGAATTCTGTCAAATGGTTTTCTGTGTCTCTTCAGTTGATCATATGTTTTTTGCACATTGTTCTGTTTCTGTGGTGTATTCTAATACTTGATTTCCAGATATTAAACCAGCCTTGCATCCCTAGCATAGAGGCTACTTGTTCATGGTATATAATCCTTTTTAATATACTGCTGTATTCAATTTGCTAGTAATTTCTGAGGATTTCTGCGTCTGTCTTCTGAAGAGATAATGGTCTGTAGATTTTGTTTCCTGTAATATCCTTGCTTGGTTTTTGTATCGAGTGATACAGGCCGCATAGAAGGAGTTAACAAGTGTTCATTCCTCCTTTATTTTCTGGAAGTGTTGTGAAGAAATAAATGGTATTCATTGTTCTTTAAATGTTTGGTGGAATTCACCAGTGTAGCTTTCTGGTCCTGACCTTTCCTTGGTGGGAAGTTTTGGTTTTGTTTTATTTTGTTTTTTGTTTGTTTGGTTTTTTAAAAAGATTTATTTGTCAGAGAGAGAGAGAGGTAGACAGAGAGCACAAGCAGAGGGAGAAGCAGGCTCCCTGCTGAGCAAAGAGCCCGATGTGGGGCTCTATCCCAGGACCCTGGAATCATGACCTAAGCCGAAGGCAGACACTCAATTGACAGCCACCCAGGCACCCTGTTGGTGGGTCATTTTGAAACCATTTTTTTATTACTAATTCCATTTCTTTACTTGTTATAGGGCTGTGAAGATTTTCTGTTTCTTCATGAGTCCAGCCAGTTTTTTTAAATTTTTTATTGTTATTTTAATCACCATACATTACACCATTAGTTTTGCATGTAGTGTTCCATGTTTCATTGTTTGTGCATAACACCCAGTGCTCCACGCAGAATGTGCCCTCTTTAATACCCATCACCGGCTAACCCATCCCCCCACCCCCCTCCCCTCTAGAACCCTCAGTTTGTTTTTCAGAGTCCATCGTCTCTCATGGTTCATCTCCCCCTCCGATTTCCCCCCCTTCATTCTTCCCCTCCTGCTATCTTCTTCTTCTTTTTTTCTTAACATATGTTGCATTATTTGTTTCAGAAGTACAGATCTGTGATTCAACAGTCTTGCACAATTCACAGCACTCACCCTAGCACATACCCTCCCCAATGTCTATCACCCAGCCACCCCATCCCTCCCACCCCCCACCACTCCAGCAATACTCAGTTTGCTTCCTGAGATTAAGAATTCCTCATATCAGTGAGGTCATATGATACATGTCTTTCTCCGATTGACTTATTTCACTCAGCATAACACCCTGCAGTTCCATCCACGTCATTGCAAATCCAGCCAGTTTTTTTTAAATGGGGTTTTACTGGAACATAACCATACTCCTTCGTTGACAGATTGTTTATGGCTTTGATACAACAATGGCAAAGTGGAATACTTGGGACAGAGACTGTATAGCACATAAAGTCTAAAGTATTTACTATGTGGCCCCCTTATAGAAGAAGCTTACTGACCCCTCTTGTAGAACATGAGGCTTTTCAGGAATGCGTCTGTTGCGCAATAGTAAATATGCTTATATTTAATGAGCATCTATTAGGTTGTACCACATTAAGTTGCCATTCACGTAGGTCAAAAATGGTCAAATATTGGTATTCACATATATGGTCCATGTAACATAAATTTCCAAACACATAAAAATTAGTGGAGTATACTCTGTGCCCTTAAGAAGCTACTGGGACACAAACACACACGCACACGCCCACCGCTGATGTCAGTGAATATAGGAATTGCTATTATAGATGCAGAAACTCAGTATTGCAGGAGCACAGAGTAGCCTGTGAACAGTTCTTACCTGTCAGGGTGAGGGAAACGGACTACAAGCTTGAGAGGCCTCCAGAGAAGTGGCTGTGTTTCTGCTGCTGTGTATTTGAGCTGTACTTCATAGCACATGTAGGATTTTATCAGGTAAAGAGAAGCATTTTCCAGCTTTCCTCAGGGGTAGAGGTGAGGTTGACATAAGCCATAAGCAATGTGGTGCATTTCTTTCCTTCAAACAGAATGCAGTTCTTCCTGGAAAATAGTTGCTTAGAATTAGAGGATATTAAAGATCAAGTGAGCATGGTTCCCTAATTTTTAGGTGAAGGTTGAAGGCAAAGTGATTTGTTCAAGGTCACCCAGCTGTTGACAAAAGTAGAGCCCGTGTCTTCTTACCCCCAACTCAAGGCCATTTCCATTAGGCCACTTGGATGTACAAGACACCAGAGTCAGAGAAATCACCTACTAGGGACACTGGTAGCAGACTGGTCTGGGTTTGAGTTTTGGCTCTGTCACTTACTGTTACTCAGCACAGGGTTTAGGCACCGGAATTGCCTCCTACATGGACCCCCCGGGGACAGGTTCAGAGTCAGAGTCTGAAAGCAGACTCTCTGAGTTTCACCCCAGCACCACCACTACTTCCTAGCTGTGTGAACTTGGGCATATTACTTAACCTCTCTGGGCCAGTAATGTGAAGATAATAATAATACTTACCTCACTGAGCTATAGGACTGAGAGAGTTTAGGATTAATGCATACATAAGGCATGCAGAAAAATGCCTGGGACATAAAAAGTACTGTATGCTAACATTATTAGACGAAAAACAGTGAATTGGGACAGCTGGGTGGCTCAGGCGGTTAAGCGTCTCCCTTCGGTTCAGGTCATGATCCCAGGGTCCTGGGATTGAGCCCCACATTGGGCTCCTTGCTCAGCAGGGAGCCTCCTTCTCCCTCTGCTACTGTTCCCCCTGCTTATGCTCTCTCAGTCTCTCCCTGACAAATAAATAAAATCTTAGAAAGAAAAAAAAGAAAAGAAAAACAGTGGATCATAGGACTGTTCTAAGAACCAAGGAGAGTAATTTAGGTGAAGCCTTGTTCCAAACTTGTAGAACAATGCAAATAGAATGTATTATTATTCTCTTTGTGAATTAAAGGACTGGCAACGTGGAGAATGAAGTTGATGACTGTCATTTCTTACAGCCTTTGATTGGCCAGGGACTTGACTTGTATTATTTGAGCATCACAAGACCCAGAGATGGTTGTTATTTTTGGCTGACAATAGTGACTGTGTAGCAGAGCATAGGAAGGGGGTACACAGACTCTGGGGCCAGGCTGCCTGGGTCTGAATCCTTGCCCATCCTCTTACTGGCTCTGTTAACACAGGTGCGCTGCTTACACCCTGTGCCTCCATTTTCCAGTCTGTAAATGAGGATAATGAAAATAGTATCTGCTTCACAGTTGGTTCTGAGAAGTAAATGAGATAATTTTGTGAAGTGCTTAGGATAGTGTTTGATGTATAGTAAATATTTGAGGAAGAATGAAAGCAGGAAGGGAGGGAGGAAGAAAAAGAGAAAAAAGGAAGCTAGAGTGGGATGGAGTATGCAGGTTATTGACAACACATGACTCATACATGTTGGGAAGTGTAAGCAGGTCTGTGTGGGTCCTGTGCCCCTTCTGCTCAACCAGAGCAGAGCCATGAAGTAAATCCACTTCACATCCAGCCAGGGTCTCTGAGGCCACTTGGTAGACTAATCCTTCCTCCACTGCATTCCTTGCCAAGAATTTGTGGTGCTGGAGCTCAAGACTGTATCTCTTCACTCTTCATTTGTCAATATCTGGGGAGTTTAGGCAGGGGCTCAGGGCCCAGATCTGGAAATCGCAGACCATGGGCAAATGTTCGAATTCCTCCTTCCATGCCATCTCATTTTTCCAGGCTTAGCTGCTCTCTGCCAGCTGTCCAGGGTCCTGGCTGGGCAGTGTGTGGCTGGATCACCTCCTGAAGTCTTCATTTGTGTTTTGTTCTCCTTATCTCCCTATCTCCTTATCTCTGTACCTTATTATTTCCTGGAATTGAAGATGCTATGTGTTGTAAGATGCACCGCTATTTTGTATCTCACTGAGAACAAAACCACACTACCAATTAAGCCATGACACATGCTTATCACTTAAAATTTTAGTTTGAATCTCATGAAAGGAGCTTGCTAGTCCCTTTGAGACATAGATTTCAACATGTATCACTCTTATGCACATATAAAAAAGAAAATGTGAGCAAAAAATTGTTGAGAGTAGTCCTCAAACCTCTTCACATTCAATGTGTAATGCCTCTGAATCACTTTTCAACTCAGAGTTGTCTGTGGTCACCGGTGTCTGTTTTTTTCCACACAGCGTCAGCCTCTGTGCTGTTCAGTGATGGTGATGTGGCATTTCCTAGAAGAGAGTTCCCAGCAGTGTCTCCGGGGTTTTCTTTTAAGAAAATTCTATAGGGCACTTGGGTGGCTCAGTCGTTTAAGCACCTGCCTTTGGCTAAGGTCATGATCTCAGTGTCCTGGGATGGAGTCCCACATCGGGTTCTCTGCTCAGCGGGGAGTTGGCTTCACCCTCTCACTCTCCCTCTTCGCTCTCCCCCTCTCTCTCTCTCTTTCTCTTTCTCTCTCACATAAATAAATTTTTTTTTCAAAAAAGAACATTCTGTAAATTTTGATGTTGACATTTCCTTGATCTTATCAGGATGTTGCAGTGAAATGTTTTCAGGTAAGAAGCAACATGCATATTCCTCCCTTAAGCGATCGATCCTCCGTGGTTTGTTGACTAAAAGGTCAAAGAGTTGTAGGTGTCCAGTCACGCCACCTGGAGTAACAACCAAATTTGGACATGCAGGAAATGATCCCAATGCCTTGAGTGCCATTGACCAAAGCTATGGTAAGGTAACATCATTAATGAGATGCCTCATAATATCAGAGATGTTATAAGGAGGGAAAAGATGTACATCTTAGAATAGATGAAAGAAGGGTTGTTCCCAGAAGAAAGTATGTCTTTGCCTGGGAGGTGAGCCCCTTTCCTGGACTTTTTTGGGAGTTTATTGGGGAGAGAATACTAGATGGGTCCTAAACAAAGTGAGGATGGAGGGGGGCAAGTTCATGCTGGGGGGCAGAAGTGAGAAGGGCAAAGGGTAGAATAGAGGGAATCCCAACTCTAGGAAGGTGAGCAGGTTCTGTGAGAAGTTGGGATGTGAGACTGGCTCCCTCGGAAACTTTGGGGTGTCCAGATCTCAGTGTGGACGGTCAAGGTGCACTCACAGAGGTCTTTTTAGACACTGGGCTTCCAGCATCCTCTGGGCCTCCTATGGCCAAGTAGGACCCATCACATTAGAGCCACCTAATTTCAGAAGGTGAAGTGGTTCCCAGAATATTCTGCTCTTTCTAACTTTGAGGTCCTTTCCTAGTCTTGGAGAGTGAGAGGAAGCTCTGATAATGACCGGAATCGAGTATTCCTGCCTGGCCGATGGTATGAGGCTGGGATTCAAATTTGATTTAGAGAAGATAAATGTGACAGTTTTTCTGTACTTTATTTATCAAATAAATATATAATATATATTAAATATAAATATAAAATGTAATATATGTAGCTTACAGATGTTAAATAATTTTTTTAAAATGAAAATCTGCTCTATGGAAATACCCCTCGAGCCCGGCCTCAGTTCCCCCAGAATGTCTCTGTGTGGCTTCATTGGGCTTTATATGGTATTTCTTGGTGGGTCACTAGAGGCATCTGGGACTGGAGAAATTGTGAACACTGCAGATGTTTTGTGCAGTTGGCGCCTCCAGAAGTCAGTGGTGCTCCCTTGGTCACTATGAGAGCCCCACATGCTTCCCACATTTCCAAATGGCCCCTGTCAGGGAAGCACCCCTTCTGGTGGAGAACCACTAGGGTAATGGGCTACAGCCATGGCATTGCTGACTGACGTGAGCCACTCATTTGAACTCTCTAGGCTTACATTTCCCTCCTCATTGCTATTGTGATAATTCAAAGCTAAATTCTTTTTTTTCAAATATTTACTGTTTTATTTTTTGTAAATATTATGTAAGAAAAAGGAAAACACTTGTGCCCAAGTTATATACAAAAATTTGATGAATGTCAGTGTAGCTTCTTTTGACATTGACAGTGACAGCTTTTGATTTGTTTACAGTAGAAGGGCCACCACCTAAAGAGACTGCTCGCTTAATCAAAAAGCTAGGGGCAGGGGTGCCTGGGTGGCTCAGTCATTAGGCGTCTGCCTTCAGCTCAGGTCTGGTCCCAGGGTCCTGGGATCTAGCCCCGCATCAGGCTCCCTGTTCTGCGGGAAGGCTGCTTCTCCCTCTCCCACTCCCCCTGCTTGTGTTCCCTCTCTCGCTGTGTCTCTCTCTGTCAAATAAATAAAATCTTAAAAAAAAAAAAAGCTAGGGGCAAATAAATGTATCCTTATGACAAAGATCAAAGACTGAGAGCTGAAGGACTGAAGGAAGATGTGAGAATCAGATATATTTAATCTAGAAAAAAGCAGAGTAGTATTATACACACAAATGACATTTCTAAATCTAGAATGGTTGTTTTTTGCAATAAGATGTTAGGATAGAAATTTCAAAACTTTGAGAATATTAAGTTGCTTTGATGTGTTTTTTATATCTAAAAATCAGGGACTTTTTAAAAGCACATTTTATTTTTGAAATAATATTTTAGGAATTATTTGGTCACTGCAGATGTAAACTATTTAATCCCATCTTATTATTTACTTAAGCTTCTTGATTAGCATTTTAAAAACAACTACATTCAGATTTTTTAAAAATATCATTCTTACTTTTATATCTCCTCTAAATAAAAGTGTCAATTTTATATTCTTGAAGTATGCATATAGCAATCTCTCACTTAAAAAAAACAGGCAGTCTTTTTCTTTCATAATGAATATCCCACTAATATGATATTTCGATATGGAGAGTAAAGAATACATTAACTTGATTTCAATAATCATTTGTTATGCATATTACCTTTGTTTTAAGGAAGTAAATTATAGCAACCAACCAATGTATCTATAACCTTTACAACTTCATACATTGTATATAAATTTTATACTCAGATATGTATAATCTCTCCAGGTAGTAGATACATGTTAAAATTTTTATAACTTATGGTGATAAATGAATGAATGTTTTGTTTTTCTGGTTTTGTTATAATAGTCTTGATACATTGCATTGATTTTCAAATGGGAAGATGATTACTTTTTGGTTTTCCATAAAAATGATAAACCCTGAACCTTTTTACTGTATACATTATTATTCTCTTTATGGCCACAAGTCTCCAAAGAAAATGCAAAGCAATGAAACCATACTAACTCAACTGATCTCCATATTAAAATTATTTGGAGTTCTTATTCACTTAATGCCAACTCACAAACTAATTTAAAAAATTTTTAATTAAATACACTAGTTACCTATGTAAAGATAGGCCCCCTCTTCATTATACAAATGATTATAGATGACGGTCTATATTTATTATTATTCCCACACCACAGTTCAGAATTCCATGTTCTGAAGGTTAGAAAAGAAGAAAGCAATAAATATCCCCAAGTAAGAAATACTTGAATCTATGAAATCATTTTGTCTCCATCTCTTATGATGCCTATAATTAAGAACCAACATACAAATTATAAGTGCTATCAAAACCTGCAGAGAAATTTTTAAAAAAGAACCCAGTAGTCAAATTAAACAAACAATAGCCTTTAAATATTGAGAAATATTTTTGCATGAAGATGAACCAGAAAGATTATTATGCTGTGACTTGTTACATAATATGCTATAGTAGTTTAAACTGATTGATAAAATTCATTTCAAAGATAGAGCCAGGTTCCAAGGGGGAAGATGGATAAAGTCATTGAGACATCAACCAATTTTTTTTTTTTATGTTCTCTCCTCAAACTCACTCCTCCTTCTTCTCTCCCTGCTTTTAGCAGCTGACCGCATCTAGCCCCTCTGTGTTCCCTGATACTCTCCTGAAGGAATGTCCTTCACTTCCCTAAATAGCACAATTTTCAGTGAAGTGAAGGTAACAGGAATTAGTAGCCGTCATCTCAGAAAGAGACATGCTACTGTATTTCCTGTATTCGTCTGGAGGGCAGCAACATAGATAGGACAAAGAGAAATAACCATAAGAAAAATATTAGTGTAAATACAATGGTGTAAAAAGAATTACTGACAACTACAATGTACATCTCCTTGTAAAACCCTTATTTTCATTAAAATTTAAAAATGACTCCATAATCTGTTGCAAAGTAAAATGTCAGGTCTTCTATAGTTTTGCTATGACTATAGAAGGTAAATGAATGAAGCAAACTGCAAGGCAATGATGCATAAAATTGCTACTATATATTATTTTCAAGGCAGAGCCATATCTATATATGGAACACAAGATACTTCAAAATGAATGCAACTTGTTGTCTTTATAATTTTACAGAATTAAAATTGAGAACATTTCATTTGCAACGACGTGGATGGAACTGGAGGGTGTTATGCTGAGTGAAATAAGTCAATCAGAGAAAGACATGTATCACATGACCTCACTGATATGAGGAATTCTTAATCTCAGGAAACAAACTGAGTGTTACTGGAGTGGTTGGGGGTGGGAGGGATGGGGTGGCTGGGTGATAGACATTGGGGAGGGTATGTGCTACGGTGAGCGCTGTGAATTGTGCAAGACTGTTGAATCACAGATCTGTACTTCTGAAACAAATAACGCAACATATTTTAAGAAAAAAGGAAAAGAAGAAGATAACAGGAGAGGAAGAAAAGGGGAGTATGTCAGAGGGGGAGACGAACCATGAGAGATGATGGACTCTGAAAAACAAACTGAGGGTTCTAGAGGGTAGGGGGGTGGGGGGATGGGTTAGCCTGGTGATGGGTATTGAGGAGGGCACGTTTTGCATGGTGCACTGGGTGTTATGAACAAACAATGAATCATGGAACACTGCATCAAAAACTAATGATGTAATATATGGTGATTAACATAACAATAAAAAATTAAAAAAAAAATAAAATTGAGAACATTTCAGCAAACCCTAGCAAAAGTACCATATATGCATACCCAGATGTCATATATGTGTATGTATGTAGAGGTATATATCATAGATAAATAATAATACTAAATTATTAACACTATAGAGAATATACCCCCACACCCCATTTCTAACACTAAGAAAATAATCAACCTGCATGAACTGGAATCAGATTCATTTTCTTCTTCACTAGTGCCATCATCCACTTCTGGTCTATCCAGCCAATGTGCACCGCCACAATCTTCTGCTGTAAACTCAAATGCAGGGACTTCAGAGGTGGATGCCATTGGCCAAGAAGGTGAATTCTGAAAATCCAGTTGGCTGGACCTTCGGTAACTGATTGAAGCCAAAGGCAATTGTAGGCTACATGGATCTAAAAACTTTCTCCCACCGTTTGCTCCAGTCTGTCCTCGATTCCAAAATTCTCCCTGCTGGCTGTCAACTGAAGAATTAGATGATGCTTGATGGCTAAACCACCTCCATCTGATTTTCAAAATCTGCTTCACATCAAACTCTTTACGAGAACCAGACATCCTCAGAGAAACCAAGTGATCGTCTAGGCAACAGGCAAAAAGCACTGCACACAGATTTGTGCATCCAACCAAGACGAGAGAAGTCTATGCCCTGCTGTACGCAATAAAGAGATTGAAAGGAAATAAATCACATTCACATATATATCTACATTAACTTTTATACCAACATAGCAGATTATAAAGAACAAAGGAGAATGAATAGCGATGAAACACGGTGGCGCATTCCGTTCAATCAGAGCAAACTCTCATCCACCTATCCTGAAGCAGCTAGACAAAGCTAAATTCTTAATAGGGACAGCAAGAGGGTATTCAAAAGAAAGGAACCACAAAACAACTAACTGTATAGAAACATTATACTCTATGAGAGAAAGCGTAGGAGAAATCAAATATGCATTATTATTAGTGCTGCAACAGTAATTCTTAGAATTGCTAAAAATGCAAGAAATTCTAAACAAGTGCTACTTATCTGGGCTTACAGAAGTTTGGGACACATTTCTTCCAGAAAGACATTTTTTCTTATATCATTTCTCTGTCAGGGAATTAGTTGAGTAGAAAGAACACCAAACTGAAGAGAATGTGGATTCCTTTGGGAGACCTGGAGACTCTTTTGCCCCTCCAAACCCTCCCTGTCCCAGTTTCTTCTCAGGCCTCGGCTATATTCTTTCTGTCTCTGGGTCCCTGTTTTCCTGTGTGGGGAAAATTGGAGGAGAACTGATTTAATTCTCTCTCTCTCTCTCTGTGGTCAACCAGCAAGAAATCATGCACTTAAGAGAGACAAATTATTGGGAATGTTTCTGAACAAAAGGTGTATGTAAATTCAAGATGTCATTGCTACTTATGAAAGGTTTCTGTTTGCAGATAGATATTTGGTCAGTTTTTTAGTCTTCCACATTCTGTTCTTCTGCAAAGACAATTCCTTTGTTAATTACAGATGATAATGAACTCTACAAATACCACACAATGGGAAGAAGTTTTGGGTTCTCAGCTTCCCTGAAAAGCATACTGATTAGAGTTTTTCCATGTGCCTTTACCGCACACAGAAAATTTAGGAAACAAGTGACTTATTAGCCCATAACCACAGGCACTACATTAGTCATATCATTTCAAAATAAAAGGAATGTTTGCACACAGTCATTTTTTTCATATCCATTTTCCATACTGCTGAAGGAGAATGGGGACAGACGTGTCTAGAATAACAAATAACCCCCACATCATCTGCAAAGTGGAAATTTAACTGGGAAATTCCCCACATTCCAAACAGAATGGAAACATTGGTACGACTGCACTGTTCTTTTTTCCCCATTTTGAAACACAAACTGGCAACTTGTGAAGTCATAATGTAAGTAAAAAGACTTTAGTGCAGTAATAACCATGATAGCAGTAAGCCTTGGGTGTCAGGGGAAAGGGAAAGCTAATATAGTCTGTAGGGTCCAGGAATACTTCCTAGAAATGGCTGATACTGTTGGTTGCTCTATCAGTTAGAATGGTTTTAGCTACATGTAATACAATACTTAAATAATAATGGCTAAGTAAGAAAGATAGTTAAGTGATATAACTAAAAACTTCAGAGAATAGCAATCACAGAACCACTTTAGTGGTTCATGGATGTCATTAAGGAGCCAGGTTCCTTTCATCATTCTACTCTACCTTTATCAACTTATTAGTTTTTCATCCTTGGGCTTATTGTCCCATGGTTGCAAGATGGCTGCCAAATCATGTCCTCACATGATCAAGTCTAAAGACATGAATCAGAGAGGTAACCAGGGGGAGGGAGAGAGCTATTTTCATGTCATTATAGTTTTATCAAGGAGGACCAAGAAGAAGCCCCTTAGAGGACTTCCCCTTCCATACGAAAGTCTGGAAATAGATCACACGGCTCCCTAGCTGTAAGGGAAACTGGAAAGTGAGTCTCTTGCTGGTTTAGCCTTTATAATGGGAGATGGACAAAGGTGGGGTGTTGAAAATGACTGTTTGGTTAGCTAATTAAGTGTCTGACATAGTTACCAGCTCTACCAGGCGCTATTCGTTCCTTCCTGGATTTGTTCAAGAATGGGATTTGCGGGGAGGATGGGTCCTCTCCAGTCCCAGGTGATGATTGGGTTAAGAAATTCAATTCCTCCTGGTGTTAGGAATAGGAAGGGGATAGTGTTCTGGTAACTGAGGTGTGAGAAGTTCTCTCCCAGAACTGAGGACCTTCTAGGAGACTTATCCTAGACAAGATGTCCTTACTTCTTCCCAGAGACAAAATGTACAAGTCTGATTGGTCACAGAGTCCCCTTCAAGCTGGTAACCAGCTAAATTCTCTGACAAGTCTCAAGGCAGGAGAATTTGTAAAACTATGATCCCTGTTATTGCAGTTGGTCGTGAGCTCATAATTCACATTCCTCATATTCACCCACCACTACCCTGCTAGATTTCTCTGAGCCTTGCCCTTATTGGACCATGGTTCCTGTAACTGCCAATTTTCTATTCACATGCGGCGTGGGAGCACCAAAGGGTGCTTCAGTGACTTCTCCCTGCCCCCATTGTAGATTTGCGCCCCTGGTGCTTCATGTACTCAGAATCAAGGAAGCTCACTTGCACTTGTCCCTCGTTTCTTTGGCTCCTTGCCCACTGGCATGAGGAACCCAATGCACTGAGATGATGAGAATGGCACCTAGGAGGTACTGAATTCAATAGTAAATACCCTGTTTTTTAAGGAACTTGGAGGTGATGGGTCTGCAGCAGCGACCTGGAAAGGCTGAGAATGTCTCCCCCAGAGCGTAGTGCCCACCTGGCCTTGGGCACACCTGTTACCAGAGTTTCACCCAGGGCAAATGGTGGGGAGAAGGCAGGGGAAGGCTTGGGTCCAGTCCCTTAAGGGCGATGCTCTGCGGACTGGCACAATGGGCAGCAGGGAGGCAAGCAGGCATGCAGGAGCATGCACTCAGGGCCCACGGGGGGCAGCCACCAAAGCAGGGGGAGAAGGGCAAGGGGTCCAGCCCTGGCATGGGAAGTCGTGGGGATGAGCAGTTAGGGACCAGGACCAGTGGCCGGAGCCAGCCTTCCAAAGGCTCGTGTTTTTGGCCTTTCCTAGTAGCCTGAGCAGCCTGTCCTGGGGCGAATGGGCCTCACCTGGGGGTTGCCTACAAACTCCTATTGTCTTTTGATTCTTAACCTTCCCCTGGGCAGCAGTTCTGGGGACACATGGCGGGGTAGCCGACTGCAGTGGATTCACTTCACAGAGTGGCCGGTCAGTTCTATGACCCACAGAGATGTTCTCCTGGGTTGGTGGCCTGGGCTCTGGCCTAGGTCATTCCCTGGGGAGTGTGGGTGGCAGTGAGACTTCCTTCACTGGCCACATCTTCGCTTTCAGTAGAGATGTGCTGAGGAAGGGAACTTTCCATGGTGATGACATGGACGTTGTTGACATCATCTGGGCACAGATCAATAGACTCTCAAATGAAAAACTAACACTGGAGGCTGAAGTTAGACATTGGAAGCATTTGTCCCAATCTTCAACCCAGGGAGCAAATAGCTTAGAACCAAATGAAATCTGCAAACGGCAGAGTACCATCAAGGAACCCGAACAAAATAGAATGAGGGAAATTGATGACCATCTTCTTGCAGTGGCAGTATTGCAGAATGTCCATCAACAGAAAATAGAAGAAATTATTCGCAGCATTGTAAGCAGATATGTGTCTCATATCAGAAAGCCCAAGGCTGGAGTTTACTTCATTCGTTCGTTAATTCAACAGAAAGTGTTGAGAGCGTACTTTGTGTTAGGCCCTTTCTTTTGGGTGGGTGGCTGGTATTCAGTGATTGGGAACACATGAGAAATAGGAGGCATATGGTGTCTGAGGTAATCACCACCTGGTTTAGTAAACACAGGAAGCAAATAATTACCCATGAAATACATAATTACAGTTTTGCGTTGAGTGCTGAGAAGTACAACATACATTAGAGTTTGTAATTTAGGCAGTAACATTTAAGCTGAGAACAGAAGTCTAAGAACAAAACAGGTGTGTGTGTGTGGTGGGGGGAGGGTTCAATTAGAACAGGGAAGGAGTGTGAACTGTTAAAGGAATTGAGAGAATGTCCTTGAAACTAGGGCCATTTAGGGACCGTAGGGTTGGGAAAACCAAGGTTTGGGGTTAAGACTTAGACTTTTTGTAGGTTCCTGGAGACTAAGCATAGTGATTTAAAACATGGAATCCAGAGCCAAGCTGATCTTAGCTCTGCTTCTTATGAGCTGTGTTACTAAACCATTCTGCATCTCAGTTTTCTGATGTGAGAAATGGGGATGATGATAATCCCACTTCATAGATGATTGTAAAGATTAAATGATATTTAACATTAATAAAACACTTACAGGCATGTCTGCCATGTAGTAGGTGTTAGTGGTGGGTGATTCAAGAAATAGATAAATACATAAGTATTGAAGACTTGGAGGCAGTCTGTGGTGAAATTTCTGAACATAAATGGATTCCACCCAACTATTTCTTCTCCAGTTTTCAGGTGCTGTTGACCACATGCGTAGCACTGTTGAATTAGAAGCAATGAATCATAGAACACTACATCAAAAACTAATACTGTAATGTATGGTGATTAACATAACATAATAAAATTAAAAAGAAACAATTTATCTCATATTGATTGCTATTTGCTAAGAGAATCTTAAGTGTCTACGAAACAATCAGAGATAAAATACTTTTCAGTAGCATATTACAATTATGTTTATTTAAAATTTTTTGTTGGTAGTGTTTTATTTAATATTCATTGGTAAGTTTTTGCAAACTTGCTTACTTAAAAAAATGAATTAACTGTACAGTAATTCAGACACAGCAAAAGGACAGAGAAGTAGTATAACTAGAGCTTGCCTTTTCTTGTCTCTCTATTGGATAGTTTTTATAATTTCCCTGTTCATGTCTGCCTCAGTTTCCAATGCCCCCCTCTGTCTGCAGACATCTAAACATTGTAGGGGAAGTTTGGGTTTGGAATGGCAGAAACTGTAAGGCAGTGGTACCCAGCCCAAAGTGCACATCAGCAGAGCCTGTGGGACTTTTTAAAGAAAACACAGATTCTCACATCCTCCTCTAGACTCACTGAGTCAGAATCATCTGAGCTAGATCCTGGGCTATAAAGACCGGGTGTGTTTGCCATCTGAATGCATTTCACAAAGCTTTTTTTGCACTGGGCTTTCCTTCATCCGAACAAAATGCGAGAAGATTGGGAGAATCCATAAGTTAATGTTTGAAGACATTTTGCAGGGCTCTGTCCTTCAAGTTCTGTGATATCTTGATCTGCATCTTCACTGTAGTGTGCTAAACCCTTAAACCTTGTCAGAAAGTCATGTTCTTAATAACATCGGGATTCCTTGCATGAATCACGGGCAAATCACTTTGTGCCTCAGTCCTCTCTTTGGAATGGGGATAAGAATGGTAACCCACCTTTGGGATGGAAGGATTAAATGAGAAATAGATCCAGTTAGCACGGGATCTGGCACAGAGTGAAGGCTTCCATAAATTATTATTACTACTTTCAATTTTCCTGCATTTTTTTTCTTTACAGATTTTACTTATTTATTTTAGAGAGAGAGTGCATGCCCCTGGGATCGGGGGCGGGGTGGGGAGGGCAGAGGAGGAGGGAAAGGGAGGGAAAAAGAATCTCAAGCAGAATCCATAGTGAGTGTGGAGCCCGTCGTGGGGTTGGATCTCACGACCCACAGATCATGACCTGAACCGAAATGAAGAGTCGGACGCTCAACCAACTGGGCCACCCATGCGCCCCTTGATTTCCCTCCATCTGAATATTATTTGGTTGAAGTTACTAAGTCCTGGCTGTGGGTCAGGCTGGTTCCTGCTGCCCTAGGTTACAGCCATAAAACCCCTAAAATCACCTTAAGAAAGCCAGTTAGCCTCCCAGGAATCCTAGGATTCTGCCGTTTTGATGTGTTCCCTCCTTCAGTACAGAGCCCTCGTGGGGCTAGCAATGCCATGAACTGTCTGAGTCAACTGCTGGGAGGAATAGATGTGGAGTGCTCCCCCCCAGTGCTTGGCACACAGCACGTGTTCAAGACGGGTAGTTAGTGTCAGGACCATATCACCATCATCACTGTCATGACCTTCATCATGGACTGGTGCTCTCACTCTGACATCCTACAGTTAGAACTCTTCTATTGGACCTATCAGGCTTATATGTTATCATATTCCAATAATTCCCTTTGATTCAGGAGGAATCTTTCAAGCACTTACCGTGGTCACCAACTCTCGTGACTCACCATCTCCCCTCTCCTTCTCTTCCCCATAATGCTGTTCCCCTAAGGCAGTTCCCTCTTTTTTTTTTGCCTGTGACCCTCACCCCCTACCCCTCCCCTTGTTCTGGGAAATTAGGAGTCCATAATCGCCAGCCACCTCTCTTTCCTCAGCCTCTACTTAGCCATTTCCTCCCTCTCTTTGCTTTGACCCTGGTTCTTGGTGGTGGGGGCAGACGGGCATCCATTCCTGATGCCCCCTCAGGAGCTGCCTGTGTTTTCCTACCCTGCATATTTCAGGATCGGGGGGTGGTTTCAAGATTTGTGTCCTCCCTCTTCTTTGCCCCCTTGCATTTCTTTGAGATCCATGGAGCATAATGGCCTCCTCCTCATTACTGTTTCTCCCTTCCCCTGCTTATTTACCTAATTCATGGAAGACTTGGGTGCCGGGCCCACAGCCTTCCTCTCTGTCTCAATTCTTGCCGTCGGCCTAGGTGGCCTCTATGTGCACGTGGAGGACCCAGCCTCCACACAGGGCACTCATTTTCTCAAACGCCTCCTTTGCAGTGATCACCTCTGTCACCACTCCTACTATGGTGCCCTGGATCTCCACCCTGGCCTTGCACCACCTCCAGATGAGCAGTATGGCTCCTTTCAACCCTGATCTCTTCTTTCCAGTGTGTTCCAACACTCATTTCTCCTCTGCCCTCAGGGTGCTCTTCCCTAGGACCTCCTTGGCTTTCTCTGTCCTTTAGGTGCTCCCTCGAGGCTCTCATCTCTCAGCTGAGCTTAGAGTTCCCAGCCCATGATTCGGTGATTCTGATGAAACATCTGAGTAAACCCCAATCCCAGGGTGAACCAAAGCATCCATGTTCACCTTGAATCCTGATGGTGGAAATCACACAGCAGGGCAGCTTGGAATGACTGTGAGTTCTTGCCAACCAGCCTCACGTGCACCCTCGTGGAGATCCCCCATTCTGTGCTTCCTTGGGCAGCTCCCTTTCCCACTCTCCAGACTCCTTCCAATAGACATTTCCCACTCTCCTTAACTTCTGATTGACGCCACCTTCCTCCTTCATTGTCAACATAAGTGGGCGATGGGACGGGTATTGCTTGACATAGAAGATGGGAACCTTCAGACTGGAACTCTATGAACATCCCTCCAAGAAAGGGAACCATCCCTTCCTCCCGTGACAGTGGTCAGCATCCTCCACAAAGGCCACTGGAAGCACACCTGTCGTTAAACACAGTGGCTTTGTTACTCATCCTGAGGGAGAACCCACATCATGGGGATTGTGGCACTGATCCATAAGAAAGAGGGTGTTAGAAAGAACTTACAGGATTTGGGCTTTGGGTGGATGTTTTTGGAAGTGTTCAAGGAAGCAGGGGTGTGCTCTGGACTGGGTGCTGAGGCGAGGTGAGACAGTTCTGGGATCGGGTAGCTCCATCAGTCTTTTCTAGAAGGAGGTGTGAGGAGCGTGACGAACAGTGTCATTCAGAAGGAAGTCACTTGCTCGTATCAGCCCGGAGAGAGATGATTGGCATTTTGGGGTGGGCATGACAAGCTGGTTTTTGTGTGTTTGGACAAAAGAGCAGGTGGTTCTATTTTGTGTCCCTTCATCACTGGGGCCATGGCACCTCAAGCTGCTGTTCTGCGAGGTCGTTTGTGTCCAACAGGAGAACCACGTGGCGTCTCCTTGAGTGCCAGGCCTGCTGCAACCAGCCGTGCAGCCTGGCTCATGGTGCCAGGCTGCCTCCTCCTAGTCTGCTCTGCTCTTCCTTCTTTCCCAGCGGAGGGGGAAGCCTTCAAAAGACAAATAGGTGTTTGCCAGGCAGAAGAAACTAGCCTGTCCATGGAATTCCAGAGCTGTGTCTAAAATGTATATGGAAATGTAAAGGGTCTAGAATAGCCAAAAAAGTCTTCAAAAGAAGAACACAGTTGAAGAACTTACACTGCTTATTCCCACTTAATTTTAAGACATAGTAAAGACACAGGAATCAAAGTCTTTGCTATAAAGACAGATCAGTGAACTAGAATAGAGAGTCCAAAAAATAGAGCAGTCACAAGTACTGTCAGTTGATTGTTGTGCAGAGTGTCAAGTCAGTTCAGTGGAGGAAAGGGAAGTCTTTTTAGTGAATAATTCCCAGTGAACTGGATATTCAAGTGGAACCAAAATGGACCTCAACCCTGACCTCATTCTGTACACACACATTAATTTGGGATGGATCATAAACCCAAATATAAAACCTTGCACCAGGGACACCTCATTTGCTATGTCCCTTAAGAGTCTGAGTCTTGATTTTGGCTCAATCACGATCTCAGGATTATGAGATCAGTCCGGTGTGGAGTCAAGCACTGTGTCAGGCTTCATGCTCAGCGGGGAGTCTGCTTGAGACTTTTCCCTCTGCCCCTCCCTGTGCACTCTCTCTCAAAAAAAAAAAAAAACCAAAAACCTAGAACCATAAAACTTTTGTATGAAAACTTGGGAAAATAACCTCACAAACTTGGGGTAGGCAAATGATTTGTATACAGAACACAAAAAGCTCTAATTAGGAAGGAAAAATAGATACACTAAGAAAATGAACAGGCAAGACAGACTGGGAGAAAATATTCAGAATACATGTTCTTAAATGTTTTATTTTTTCCAAAAGTACTTTACCATTATTCAGATCCAAGGCATCCTAATATTCTATTCTGTATTAACTGTTTTTTGTATTAAGTCAGATATGAGACATTGTACCATGGCAACTTTCAGTTTGGCTTCTCCTCCTTATTCACCCTCTGGTGAAAGTTGGTTCCTTTTCTATTTTTGTCTTGCCCAGTGTTCAGGGACTACTTGCAATAGAGACGGTAGATTTCAGATCCTCTTAATCCTTGTGAAGTAACTGGCAGTTAGATGAAGCCAGAAGGCAATACCAGTAGGTTCCTTTGGGGGGGAACGATAGCCTATGAGTCTTAGTTAATTGAGGCCCATTGTTGTTTTTTGTTTTTAGAAAATATTTTATTTGTTTATTATTTATTTGAGGCAAGAGAGAGAGATCGGGGTTGGGGAGGGGCAGAGGGAAAGGAAGAAGCAAAGTCTGCACTGAGCGTGGAGCCTGAACACGGTGTTTGATCTCACAACCCTGGGATCATAACCTGAGCTGAAATCAAGAGTCGGACACTTAAATCGACAGTTTCATGGGGTTTTCTTTTTGTTTGTTTTAGATAATTAAACACATAAGGCCTTGCCGATCTGCTGAGGAAAGTAACAGCGCTCATAAGAAGGGAAAGAAACTAAAAGTCTGTGTAGGTACAAAGTCTGTTGCCCTTATGGCTTTGCTTCCTGCCTTCCATTTATAACCAAGAAAAAAACCAACAGGAAATAGAAACCAAAAACATGAGACTGAAGGATGCAAAAGAACAAGGATGAAATTAAAAATGAGAGGTAGAGCATATCTTAAAGGCCAGTATGCAGCGCGCAGTTAAAATTCCCAACTTGAAAACTGATGCTAAGAGTATTGGATTGAATTTGCAATTGCAGATACATACATTGTAGGTACGTATATATGTACATACGGTGCATATAAATACACACATATGTACACACACATACACACAGACACCATTTGAGCAACTGAAGTGTTGGGGGAGGGATGGAAGTCCAAGTGGGTAAGTAGCTTTGAAAAGCAATGGAATTAAGTTTCCTCCAAGGTTGCACAGCTTGAAGAAACAACCTTGGCCTCTGTCTGTAAAGCAGTGCCTTCCACGGAGGGTGCTTCCGAGGGCGGTACGTGTTCCTGTTTGCCCAGCATGTGGAATAATGCCTGCCATTGTAGCCAGCACTCATGAGTGTTGATTAGAAGAGAAATGAAGCAGCCCCAGCCTCGACCCTCACTGGCTGGGAGAGCGGGGAGGGCCCCTTCCCATTCTCTCCGATGGAGAAATACCCGGTGGAGGGCATATCACACCTTTCCTGGCAAGTTCCCACCGTTGCAGGTGACACTCCTGCCCAAGGGGCCAAGTCAGTCAGTGCTTCTTGAATGAACAGGTGGCTGGAGCAGATCAGTGTTTCCCACGGGAGCAATGTGAGATGACTTGAGGTGGCACCCAGATAGAAGTTTTACATTTCAATAGGTATTTATTACAGGGTGTGTTAGAAGAAAATATTAGGTAGCACGTCAAACCGGAGTACTAAAAAGAAGTGAGTTGATTTAAAGGAATTTTAAGGGGCGTCTGAGTGGCTCAGTTGGTTGAGCGTCTGCCTTTGGCGTGGGTCATGATCTCGGGGTCCCTGCTCAGCAGGGAGCCTGATTCTCCCTGTCACCCCCTGCTTGGGCTCTCTCCCTCGCTTTCTCTCTCTCTCTCTCAAATAAATACATAAAATCTTTAAAAATATATAAAGGAACATTAAATGGAGCACGTGGTATGTGAACGTCATGAAAATTTCAGGGCAATAGTGGATTGAATGAACACAGAAAAGGTCTTTCTAAATATGAGATCTTTCATTCTTTGGGTTTTATTTGATTATTTAACTTTTTGAGAGCGAGAACACGTGTGAGCAGTGGTAGGGAGGGGAAGGGAGAGAGAAATATCCCAAGCAGGCTCCACGCCCAGTGCAGAGCCAGACGTGGGGCTCCATCTCAAGACTCTGAGATCACAACCTGAGCCTCAGCCAGGAGTTGGTTGCCCAACAGACTGCGCCACCCAGGAGCCCGTGATTCATTCTTGACGTTTCCTGAAGTCACTGTGCGTCATGTTAGAGTTGTCCTTATCTGTGCACATGGACGTGTTTGGTCTTCCTCGTAGCGTGGCTGGACCACTGCACCCGCAGCCCCTGGCTGCTTCAGGCCACGTACTATTTAAGGGCTGTTTGAAGAAGGAGCACAAATCCTGATTGCTCTTCCAGAACCATCCATTGATACCTTCTGAAGAGATCAAGAAAGACTCAGGAACACAGCCTACACCTGGAGGGTTGGGAGCTTGGAAAGAAATCTCAGAGCCGATGATGGAGATCTCTTCAGAAATGCTGCCTTGCCAGTGCCCTTGGCAGCTCGAAGGTCAATGTTGTGTGGAAACTCACAGATCTCCTGAAAGGGAAGACTTAACCAATTCATGTCACTCATCCTTTCCCTTTCGTTCTGTTCAAATTTTCAATTCTAACCAATAAGAAAAACATGGACTAACAGGCAGTGTTTCTTCTTTCCTTTTACAGTTACAATTGATGGTGTCTTAGAATGAAATATGGCATATGGTTAATGTAGAAAAATTTTAAAACAGAGAAATTAAAACACATACAGCTGCCCTAAAAAAATCTCTGAGGTTTCTCCTGTTTCTCCGCTGTTCTTCAGCCTCCCTGCCTACCTTCTGCTACTGGAACATTCCGAGGCGCTTCCTGACCCCATGCTGTTGTCCTTCATCTAACATAAGCTCTTACTTTCTCTTTGTCTCTGTCCCTGTGTCTTCCCGGGTTCCCCACTGTATCCCCAGTGCCTGGCACTTAGTGGACACTCAACAAGTATCGCTTGACTGGATCAAGAGTGTTAAACTGAGGGCGCGTACAGAAGCTGCTCCTTGTCGTCCAGGAGAGGGCAGTAGGAAGTACGGGGAGGCGCTCCTAGAGGAAGGCAGCTTGGTCAGCTTATCAGCAGGTAGAGCCCCTCAGCAGGGGAGCGAGTGCCTTCTTTGTGGGGCGTGCTCAGGCAGTGGCTCGGTGTTGTTGAAGGGTGCTTGCCGTGGATGTCAGGGTTGACCAGGTCATTTGGAAGGCCCCTTCCGACCAGACATCCGTGTTTGCGGACTCTTGTCACTGGTCTGTGGTTGTTTCTCAACTGCAGATAGGGCTTTTACCACTAGGTGGCACTAGATGATGGCTGTGAGGGCAGTGCTCATCAAACCACCAACGGTGAAAACACAATTTTCTCTTTTAATTATTGAAATATAGTTGATCTGCACAATGTTTTGTCAGTTTCAGGTGTGCAACATAGTGATTCAACAAGTCTGCATTACTCATCGTTCCCCAGGATTAAGTACAATCACCCTCTGTCACGATACAGTTATTACGATATTATTGACTATATTCTGACGTCTACTTTTGTTTTTGTGTTATTTATATAAGTGGAAGTTTGTGCCTCTTAATCCCCTTCACCAGTTTCACCCATCCTCCCCCTCTTTTGCCTCTGGCACCATTGGTTGTGTTTTCTTTGGAGAACAGATTTTTTATGGCACTTATACCCCAAACACACACTTCAACAAAAGCTTCACAAAACAGTCTTAACTCTTACTGTATGTAATGTGTGTTGATATTTTCTATTTTACTCTAGTTGACTGCATTTTGTTTTCTTTCTTTATTTATTTATTTGACAGAGAGAGAGAGATCACAAGTAGGCAGAGCAGCAGGCAGAGGGAGAGGGAGAAGCAGGGTTTCCGCAGAGCAGGGGGCCCGATGCGGGGCTCAATCCCAGGACCCTGTGATCATGACCTGAGCCGAAGGCAGATGCTTAGCGAGTAAGCCACCCAGGCGTCCTAGTTGACTGCATTTTCTGAGAATGGGATTTGCAGACTACTACATTGATTTTATATGGATGGGTAATAATTCTTTTTTTGAAAAGCACTACTTTAGGCAATGGATCCGGTTCACTTTTTTTTTTTTTTAAAGATTTCATTTATTTATTTGACAGAAAGAGACACAGCGAGAGAGGGAGCACAAGCAGGGGGAGTGGGAGAGGGAGAAGCAGGCTCCTGGCCAAGCAGGGAACCCGATGCAGGGCTTGATCCCAGGACCCTGAGATCATGACCTGACCCGAAGTCAGACGCCCAACCGACTGAGCCACCCCGGCGCCCCCTGTTCACTCTTTTAAAACTCTGTGGGTCAGTTTTCCTTGGACGATCTGGGCTTGTAGCAAATTGTGTCCCTTAGTGTGTACTTCGTGTATTTCTGTGTTGAGTTGCTGCCTTGAGTAGCCGAAGGTAGGTGCTTCATTATGGGTGTCTGCGGATGTGGGAGCATGGACGTGGAAGATGAGGTGAGGGGTGGGGGTGGCATGGTTCTACAGGATTAGCATCAACTGCAGTCAAGGCAGCAGTAAACCTTGTCAATCTGTCTGCTTCTGCAAGCTCAGAACTGAGCTAGGTGACATCACAAACACAGACACACACGGACACACACATATACACACAGACACACAGAGACATATACACACACACCCTACCCCTTTCAGCTTACTCTTCAAGGAAATGGAAATGAGTTAATGCACTTAGGGTATCACTTAGGATATTTCTGGGTGTAAGTAACAGAAGACCAACTCCATTTAGTTTATTACTTTTTTTTAAACATTTGTTTATTTGGCGGGGGTGGGGAGGAGCAGAGAGGGAGAGAATCCTGGAAGAGCCCCCTCGCTGAGTCAGGAGTCTGATGCAGGGCTCGATCCCAGGACCCTGATATCATGACCTGAGCTGAAAACAAGAGTTGGCCTCTCAACCAACTGAGCCTACCAAGCGCCCCTCAGTTTGGTGTAAATGGTAAAGACATTTATTAGCTCACAAGGTTCATTGAGAGGTAGAGCAGACTCCATTGCCCACAGTGTCTTGGCATGGCCTTGAGATCTAGGCTCCTTCCACTTCTCATTTCCAAAGGCTGGTTCCATTCAGAGTTGCCTTAATTGATTTACTTGTGAATCCAAATTCATGTTTCCTGTAGGTGTGCATTCAATGACTTCTTGCTCCTTGTTCACTTTAAAAAGTGATAGTTTAAGTTCTTCCTCTTCTTAATAATAAATCATGCTTTTTCACGTCCATTTTCTCTAGGAAGAGGCTGACTTGTTGTGACTTCCACATCATCACAGTCTTCTGTTGGAATGTGCTGGCTTTTGTCAGGCAGCCGGGCTTTCATTTGTTCTATCATGTCCTGCAAATTCTGAATCTCCTCGTCTTTTGCTGAAAGGAACTGAGCATGTTCAATGTTCATCTGCTCCTGCTGGTATTGGATATGGTCCACTTTCTGCTTCTGCTCTTGTAAAGAATGAAGCAGTCCTATTTCCCCCTGCTGCTGGTTGTGAATGATCTCCTGTTGCTCTCTGATTTCCTCCTCGAGATCATCTTTTAACTCTGCGAAGGGCAAAAGGCAATCCTAGCCCAACTCTTCCTCCCAGGATCCTGTAAGCCTACTTTAACATATAAATATTATTTTGGAAATTTCCTTTATCTGTACCCCTAAGATACATGTTGGCAATCATCCCTCAAGCATATGACCCACTGATATACAGCTGAAAGGTCTCATGACTAAGGTTTTATTAGACGGTAATAAATGACCTTTTGCCAAAAATAGTTAGGGCCTCATGCTCCTGGACACCTTGCTTCCAAAATTCCTTAGAGACTTACACTATCCCCAACCCCCTCCCGACTTGACAGTATATAATGGGCTACTCCTCATGACCCCGGTACAGCTCTTTGTGACCATGGGTCCCATCCCTGTGCTTTAATAAAATCACCTTTTTGCAGCAGCAAAGACATCTCAGGAATTCTCTCTTGGTCGTGGGCTCCGGAAAATATGATGGCAGGACGAGAAAATGTGCCTAAAAATGATACAAACACACAGTTCAAAAAGCAAGCAAAAGACTAAGAAAAAAATCTGCCCAAAAAAGGCTGATGAGGGTCTTTTATCAAAGAACATATCTTTATGTTCTAAAGGATTCCTAGCAATTGAAAAGAAAATGAAACAATGCCACTGACACAATTCCAAAGGATATTTACAAAGAAAAGCAGCAGGCCAATAAAAGGAAGGAAGGCTACTCCACCTCACTAGCACAAAGTTATTTAAAAAATTTTAAATTAATAGGTTTGGCAGATTGGCAGAATTTTTTTAAAATGATAATAGCCAGTGTTAGTGAGGCTGTAGGGAAAGAGAACCCTCATCTACTCTTGTAAAAATGCGTATTAGTAAAGAGGATCTCGAAGAATGGTTTGGCAGTAGCTATTAAAATTCCTAAGGGACAATTCCTAGAACGAGCAATTCCTGCAAATATGCACGTGTACCTGTGCTTTCTACAACACTGTTTACTAGAAAACCATAAGAAGCACAGCTATCTAAAGGACCATCAGTAATGAATACATTTAGTAAAATGGAATATCCATGCCAAGGAGAATGAGAAAGCCATCAGAAATGATGAGGCAGACCTATATATGATGACACGAAGACAGCCACGAGTCACTACGGATGCAGAAAGAGCAAGTAACAAAACGGACGTGTAAATTACTCCCATTATTAAATTACACATAAATCTTTTTGAGAAATATATACTGAACCACAACGTATGTATTATTTAATGTGTATATACATTCTTTCAACAAAACTTTATTGAACCTTCTAGGTGCCAGGCACTGGATTCTATTCATGTGTGTTTTCTCATGTGTGATATTGATCCGTCTCTAGGTGCACTGTTCCTTCACAGGAGAAAACACTCTGAACATTGGTTATCTTGGTGGGGGGAGAGATTGTGGAGGGTCTCTACTTTCTACTTCATACATTTGTGTACTGATGGATCAAAGGTGATGCCAAGTGTTAGCTCTTTCATTACAGGTAATCATTCTGACACAAGTACTCACCAAATACACAGAAAACCAGGGTAGCTACAGTGTGGAGAAAACAGCTAGGCCAGCACATGGCAAAGCCGGCACAGCTTCTACTTATAATTTGTAGGAGGAAACAAAGGGTGGGGGAGATGTTCTACCTGGAGGCGTTTCTTCACGAGGAGCATGACTATGGCACTGTGGTTGCACAGAGGCCTGTCTAGTTGTCCGATGTTTCCTGTGTGATCTGTGTCCACCATCCAAGAAGGCCATCCTTCTGGGCAGGTCTTCTGACCTGAATTATTAATAAGTCCCCTGAACTACTCTGCCAGACACAGATGAAACAATGGAACATTCTGGAAGAGGCTTCCCTTGGTTCAAATGGCTTAGAAGTGAGCAGACAGTTGCTGGAAACACTCATAATAAAAACGTGAGGGTGAAAACCCGAGCACAGGGGCCAAGGAGGTGACCTAATAGGTGGAGCAGGTCAGGTACATACAGTGGGGAGCAGTGGGGGTGGGACTGGAGGGTGACTGCCCCCTTCCATGAGGCAGCCATGTAGGAGGGAGGGTCTGATGTTGCCGGACTGGATGTTCCCAAGGAAAGCTGGAAACGGAGATTCTCCAGAAAAAATCTATTTTTGCATAATGTGCAAATCACTGAAACACATTTGTAAAGATTTAAGAACGGGAACCTATGGACATCTGCTTTAAATTCCTTCACAGTAAATGCCATGCAGTGTAAATGTATCAGCAGAAGTACATGCTGTGTGACATCATGGGCGCACACACACATTCTCTCTCTCTCACACACACACACATTCTCTCTCTCTCTCTCTCTCTCTCTCACACACACACACACACACACACCCCATTTAAAAGGAAAAGGGGGGAAAAGCAAAGAGAGTTCTATAGTCCGTCCTGTACCACATAGAATAAGGGTACTTGCCGATTTGAAGTGGGTCCTCTGAATGTAATTCTATAATGGGTTGTGATAGGAAAGGCTTGACTCTGTGGGAAGATGGGAAAGAGAAATGAGTCCAGAAGCTCAGTTTCAGCAAAACTGCAAACACCCACTCCAGAAACGGCAAATACATCCTGCTGCTGTTCAAAGGAAGGGCCACTCACTGCACAGGGCCTTCTGCTTCATGACATTTGGCCCTCGGCACACGCACTCACACTTCAGTGGATTGGGGCTCAGACAAGGTCACTAAGCAGGACACTCCAAATCGGATGTCCACTCACAATCTGACCATCAAATACTGAAGACTCAGAACTCGATCAAGATAGGTCAGCAACAATTTTCCCAATGTTGCAGTGTTTTCCAAGCCATATCTAGTTTCCTGCCTCTTCTCCAACAAAATTTTTAACACAGTGCTTATTGCTCAGTTAACTGAAAAACGGACTCCTATTCAGACCTGAAGTTAGTAACATTTATGTGATGAGTCCCCTCCTTCACAATATGCAAAACATTAGACCGTAGAGAGCCGAATTCTCTATCACAACAACCATACGCAAAGGCCAATGCATTTTTCAGCCCAGAATCCACCCCTGGGCTTAAGTGAGAGCCCACTTACTCTTATTTCATTCAGGGTTCCAATAAGCTAGGATGTCCTCTGCAGATGCACAGCCTCAGGTGACAGACAGCAAGTAAAAAGCATATTTACTGTAACAGAATCTTGTATTTAGAAAGGGTGAAAACTTTGTTTTCATAGGATAAAGTAGAACAACCTCATACTTGAAAATTATTTCCAGATGTTGAGAATTAGACATCTTTGAAGGACAAGCTGACACGTTTAGGTTCACTAAAAATTTTTTTAAATGTAAGACCGGGCATTTTATTGAAATCACTCCTTTAAAAAGAGGGAAGGGAATACAGGTTAAAACCACTGAGAAACCTTGACCTTGGGCTTGAGGCCAGGGTTTAAATCTCAGCTCCACCCCTTCCTCCACAGGTGCCCTGATGGAAATTCGCTTCACTGCTTTGAGCCTCAGTTCCCCACTGGAATTCACGAGTCTGCTCTGAGCACTGAATGATGATCCAAGTGAAGCATTTCACATGGTGCTACAAAAGCTCCCAGCAGAGATTCACAAACTCATCCTCTACAACCCTGAAAACCTTAAAACCTGGCCTCAGGGTTGCCACCGGAATGTCTCAGGTATAGTAAATGACTAAGTTCAGCCTCCTCGTCATTCACACGAACAATATTTACTTGGCATCTGCTCTGGGCCTGGCACCTCTCTATGCCCTGGAGATATCCAAGTACACAAAAGACACAGAACAATTCCAGCGATTATTGTAGGTCATTTCTTCTC
Source organism: Callorhinus ursinus (assembly GCF_003265705.2). Lineage (NCBI taxonomy): Eukaryota > Metazoa > Chordata > Mammalia > Carnivora > Otariidae > Callorhinus > Callorhinus ursinus. Next base: position 1,101,829 of record NW_027397182.1, on the reverse strand, counting down.
AAGGTTCAGAGAAATGACGTTCATGGACAGAACAGTCCCAAGGGAGGGTGTCTACTGCATTTGGAAGGACTGCTCGAGAGGTTGGAATGAGGATCCCGGGGCCAGCAAGAAAGTGGCATGGGGGTGCAAGGACAGCCCCCTAAAATGAGGTCTCCAGCATGCAGACCGGCCCCCTATGGACCCCTGCCTCTGAATACGGCCGGCTCTGTCCTCTGGTCCAAGCCACACTTACTTGAGGCTGTGCAGCTTTCTCGTGACTATCATTGGAAAGTCGACCTCAGGATACTTACTTGGGAGAAGATCTTCATCCTGAGGAACGATACACAGTGAGTTTTCTAATTCTGTATTCCCTCATACACTGACTGACCATCTTCACGTACTGAACACTAGGCCCCAAATAGCAAAGGCGTACTTAGCGCCTTAAATTAGGAACGATATGGTCAGAAATGTATTGTTTAGGTGACTTTGGTCTCCGCATGGAGAACGGATGGAGGACAAAAGTTAGAAGGATCTCACAGTCGTCCAGGAAGAAGGTCCAGGGAAGAAGTCACGGGGGGCCTGAACTGGGGGGGGGGGGGGCGCCACTGGGATGGATGTGGGGAGGCACTGAGAGGTGCTGGGGAAGTAGGACCTAACAGACTTTTCCAAAACCCAGACTGAGACAGATTAGGGAGGGTCAGGAAACCAATGTTGGGGGGGGGTTGGGACCAGCATTTAGGGGATCAAATAGGATACAACAGCTAATATCACAAAGCATCCCGCACAGTAAGGGTGAGCACTGTCTTGTGGTACATCTACTTTTTCTGTGAGAGGAGAGCACAGTGGGGGGCAAAGGGCTGGCACTCTGGAGCTGGGGAATGGGCTTCGGATTCCAGCTCCACCACGTGTCCGCTGTGAGGCGCTGGAAGTCACTAAACTCCCTGGGCCAAGCATTCCTCGTCTGTACAGTAGAGAAAGTGACAGCATCTCATGGGGTTGTGAGGATTCCCGAGGAAATAAATACACAAAAGACTCTCCCAGCAGGACCTGCCCTAGTAAGTGCCATGGGTGTGCCTTTATGACTTATGACACGGTACACAGATGTGGAGCCTGGCTTGAGCTGTACATTTATCTTTATGGAGGGCTGCAGTAATGAAAGTGCGAAAGCCACACACAGACATTAAGAGACACACAAACACACACACTGAGTCAAAGAAACACAGACACACAGAGACACAGAGGCCCACACACAGAGACACACAGAAGAGACACACAGACACAGAATCTAAACACAGACACGCAGATACACACACACACACACACACACACACACACGCCTGCAGAGACCTACATAGACAGACACACACTCACGGCCCTGCTCCCCCGTCTGCATTCCCAGCCTGGTCACACCCTGGCCATTCTAGCGCATTCTCTCCATCTCTGTCGTGTCCAATCCATCACTCAGCCCTCATGACTATTCTCAAACGCATTCTCTCCTCAGCTCCCCAATTGCACAGACACCCCCTTTCTGCCCTCTTTCAAGCACACACTGCGTGTTACCTGCAGCAGCTCCTCACGCCCTAAGGCCTGGCAAGAAACAAGGCGCTCCACACCTGCCGACCTGTTCGGCATCCCCCCCACCAATGTATTCCTTGAACATGCCCATGTCCACGTGTACTCCTATTCCAGAAATACAGAACCAGCTGGTTATAGGGGAAAGACAAAGCAGAAGACAGTTCCTGGTGTCCTGAAACTGGTGGTGGTGTCGCTGGTGCAGGCTGGGCTAAAGGAAAAGTGGGGGTCAGGATGACATCCCCGTTTCCGAAATGATCAACAGCACAGGGAAGAGCACCGTGTATGTAGACAGTCATGAACGATGGAAAGCAGGGATGGGGGGTCCCTGACCCCCAGGAGGGCATGATGTGGGGCAGAAATCATGAGCAAGCATTTCCTAGTAGGAGGTGACTCCAAAGGGTAAGTGTCAGAACTGTGGGTCCAGCTACCCCCCACCCTTGTGGAAAATCTCAGGGGGTCTGGTTTGGGGGAGAGGGAGGGAAAGAGAGGGAGAAAGGAGGACAAAGAAAAAGACCGCTTCCTGACGTATGAGAAGAGACAGGCTCAGGCATCTCAAACATCCCCTCAGAGCTGCCACACAAGCCTGCCCGTCTGCGAGCTAGCTGAGGCTACTGGGAGGAAATGTTCAGGGCAGACGAGAAGGTAACTTCTGCGGAAACTCCACAACACCCTTCCAGAATGTTACTCCCACGATAGGAAAGGTTAAGGAGAGTCTAAAATTCCCCAAGACAATGAGACTGATTAAAAGCAAATGAAGGAGAGCATACACTCCTACATCTTGTGCAGGACTTCCTTCTTTATTACAAAGAGCTTTCCCTTGGGGCCCCTGGGTGGCTCAGTCAGGTGAGCGGCCGACTCTTGATTTCAGTTCAGGTCTGATCTCAGGGTCGAGGTTTTCGAGTCCCTTGTCATGTTCAGTGCTCAGGGGGAGTCTGCTTCTGGATTCTCTGTCTCCTTTTGCCTCTGTTCCCTCCCCCCCCCCGCCACCCACTTTCCCTCTCTCTCAAATAAATAAATCTTTAAAAAAAAAAAAGGCTTTCCCTTGCATTAGCTACTTGATCCTCAGAAGAATTCTGAATAAGTTGTCACTGTGGAGGGAAAGCTACCAAAAGGCCCACCTGGAGCCTCTACAGAACAGACATCTTCTTTCTGGGCTTTGGGAAAGGAGCAAAATGGCTGGGGCACGTGACGCTTCCATTTTTGATTCTGGGATTCCCTAAGTCAGGCTGACACTCCACTCGCTGAGAGCCGGCGTGTCACAGGAGGCATGGAAGACACCCAAGACGGGCCCTTGCTCCCAGACAGCAGCCAGGGACAGCCCTGAGGAAGGACAGCCCTCGGACTCGAAGGGGATCCCACAAGGCCAACCGCAGCACAGGCTGCCCAAGGTGAGACCCATCACCTGCATCCTTGATCCTTGGGTTGTGTGGAAATAGAAGTCAGGACACACAGAGGAGCCGAGGTCCCTTAAAGGGGTTCACTCTCCTATTATTCTTTGTCTGTGACGTTACTGGCTTTCCTGGGCTCTAGTGCTGCCCGCTGCCTGAAGGCGGGAGACTTCCACTGTCCCCACAGTCCTGGGCCCCTGGGCCCCTGAGATCATACAGAACGAGCTCCCATGATGGTGGCAGCAAAAAGCCTGTGACCCGCTGCTAAGCCTCTGCTGGTGCAGCTGGGGGGACAAGCGCAGTGGAAGGTGCATGAGACAACCAGACTGGCAGACAAGATTTTCCCTACTCTGTTCCAGAAGCACATATCCCTCAATACAGGGATTAGCAAACTTACTGTAAATGGCCAGAAAGTATTTTAGCCTTTGCAGGCGAGATGGCTTCTCTTGTAACTACTCAACAATGCTGTTGTGCTAGTAAAGCAGCCATAGAGAGGTCGTAAATAAATGGGAGTGGCTGTGTTGCAATAAAACTTTATTGACAAAGACAGGTGGGTAGGCTAAATTTGGCCCAATTCCCTGAAAGCCAGTTTGCTAAATTTCCCATCCAGCAGTCACCTTTCCCTGAATTCACCTAACACCTGAGATATAGCTGAAGATGGAAAAATAGAGACAAACAAAGGCAACAGGGCCCTTGGAGAATGTAAGGCATCAAGCATTGCTTAGAGATTTGTTCAAAGATGGTACCCATGGCTGAGGGAGAAGTTGGGGGGGTTCCCAACAGACCCAAAGGGAAATGGGCATTGGAGGCTTTAAACAGGAAGGACTATAGGGACTCCTGGGTGGCTCAGTTGGTTAAGCGTCTGCCTTCAGCTCAGGTCATGACCCCAGGGTCCTGGGATCGAGTCCCACATTGGGCTCCTTGCTCAACAGGGAGCCTGCTTCCCCCTCTCCCTGCTTGTGCGCACTCTCTCTCTCTCAGACAAATAAATAAAACCTTTAAGAAAAATAGGAAGGACTATAAAGGGAAGAAGAAAACCTCAAGCAAGACCTGGAGAATGGATGCTCTCTCAGAACTCATACAAATATGGCAGGAAGGCCAGCGCAAGTAATTTAGACAAGTCCCACGCTATGGAAAAGGAAGCAGGCAACAACACATAGATGAATTTTTCCCCAGAATGAGGGGGGTACAGAGGGTCACAACCTCTACATGGGAGATTTTCTCCAACGGAGTTTAAATTCATGTTTCTTAAATTCTACACAAGTCGTATAAACTGGCCTAGCATCCTAGCAAAGCATAAACTATGGAGATTCTCTTCTTTTTCTTATTTTCTGTGTTTCCTCCTTCCCCAGATAACACCAAGTCTGTTGGGGCACCTGGGTGGCTCAGCTGGTTAGGTGTTTGCCTTCGGTTCAGGTCATGATCCAGCATCCTGGGATCGAGCCCCGCATCGGGCTCTGTGCTCAGCAGGGAGCCTGCTTCTCCTTCTGCCTCTGCCTGACTTCTTGTCTGCCTACTTGCAATATCTCTCTCTGTCAAATAAATAAATAAAAATCTTTAACAAAACAAAAAAAACACTAAGTCTGTTAATTGACCCCCCCCAACAGAGACGTGAAGCCTAGTGGTTAAGAGTGTGGGTTCACCTCTTACACTGTTGGTGGGAATGCAAGCTGGTACAGCCACTTTGGAAAACAGTGTGGAGGTGCCTAAAAAATTAAAAATAGAGCTACCCTATGACGCAGGAATGGTGCTCCTGGGTATTTACCCCAAAGACACAGATGTAGTGAAAAGAAGAACCATATGTTCCTAGCAGCAATGTCCATAATAGCCAAACTGTGGGAAGAGCTGAGATGCCCTTCAACAGATGAATGGAAGAAGATGTGGTCCATATATACAATGGAATATTACTTAGCCATCAGAAAGGATGAATACCCACCTTTTACATCAACATGGATGGGACTGGAGGAGATGATGCTAAGTGAAATAAGTCAAGCAGAGAAAGTCACTTATCATATGATTTCACTTATTTGTGGAACATAAGGATATTAGGATAAGGAAGGGAAAAATGAAGGGGGGGGATAGGAGGGAGAGATAAACCATGAGAGATGATGAACTCTGAGAAACAATCTGAGGGTTCTAGAGGGGAGGGGGCTGGAGGGATGGGTTAGCCTGGTGATGGGTATTAAGGAGGGCACGTACTGCATGGAGCACTGGGTGTTATATGAAAACAATAAATTGTGGATCACTATATCAAAAACTAATGATGTATTGTTTGGTGACTAACATAATAAAATTAAATAAAAAAATAAGAGTGTGGGTTCAATGGAGTGCCTGGCTGGCTCATTTGGTGAAGCATCCCACTCTTGGTTTCAATTCAGGTCATGATCTTAGGGTCCTGGGATCATGCCCTACTTTGGACTCCACACTCAGCAGGGAGTCTGCTTGAGATTCTCTCTCTCTCCATCTACACCGTCCTATCTCTCTCTCTCCATCTACACTTGTTCACTCTCTCTATATAAAATAAATCTTATAAAAAAGAGTGTGGACTCAAGAGACAACATATACAAGCTCTTGGTCAAATCCTGTCAACCTTCTGTACCTCAATTTCCTCATCTATAAAATGGGAATAAAGTAATAAGAGCACCAACTTCATAGGATGGTTGTGAGCATTAAATAAATTACTATTTAAAGTTCTTAGAACAGGGGCGCCTGGGTGCGTCAGTTGGTTAAGCATCTGATTCTTGGTTTTGGCCCAGGTCAAGATCTCAGGGTTGTGAGATCCAGCCGTGCACTGGGCTCTGCACTCAGCATGGTGTCTGCTTGGGATTCTCTTCCTCTCCCTCTACCCCTCCCACCACCCGCACTCTCTCTCTCTCTCTAAAATGGATGAGTAAATAAAATCTAAATTTCTTAGAACAGTCATTGGCTCATACTAAGTGATCAACAAATGACAGCAACGGTTACTACTACTAGTAGTAGCAGTAGTAGTGATGGGGATGGGGGGGTGGTACGACTACTACTACTATCATTACCATTGTTATCCACACAGTCAAATCAAACTACCCAGACTAACACAAAAAAGTGTAAAAATTGAGAAGAGAAGAATGTCAGGTTTTAACTTCTTCAAATTCTGGAAGGAGAAAGTGTGTTACGTAGGGAGGAGTTACATGGTTTCCATCCAGGACAATATCACTAGGTATAACTTGAGATGGGCCTTGGAACAGAGAGTGAATGTTCAGCCTCTTCATGCAGAGAGCCTTCATTGAATGAATGAGTGGTCATGATCCATTTCAGAGAATCCTGGTGGGCAAGAGCTGAACCACCATTCAAGTGATTCCAGGAAAACACCCAAGGATGTGTTAGGAGGGAATTCTCCTGAAAGTAGAAGCAGAATTGCCTAGTTCTGCCTCTGCACCTCCCCCAATGAGGGGAACTATTCTCCAACTGACCAGTGGCTTAGCCTTTTAATGCAATCATGGAGAACAAATCTAGACAATGTTTCCAATGACAGTGTATTTCTTCCCTGCTCTGCTCACATTTCTGGACTCTTCCTCAAGAGAGAAAAGAATTCCTGCCCTTCTGTACCCATCATCTGTGTGTCCCCCAATCCCAGAAGCGGACAAATGGCTCATCTAATCTTCACTGGGCCAAGTATAGCTGGATGTCACTACATTGAAAGGCAAACTTGCTTTCTTCTGCTTTATACAATAGACCCAGAAGACTGCTCCTAGCAGTGCTTTCTCTCCACTTTCTCCTCCTCCATCTGCAAGATGGAGAAAGGGTCTTACCTGTCAGAGTAGGCTGGATGATACTCTAGCCTCAGTGGAGAGAGGCCCAGACATTCGCTCTTCCTTTTCTTTTCTCCCTGGGCCTCCAAGTGGCCAGCTCCCAGGCAGAAGGCAAAGCCAGCCTCCAAGCCCTGCCAGCTCTGCCTGCACCCAGCGTGGAAGACCAGTCCACCATTCCCATCCGGGCCGTGCTCTGTGACCCATGCCTCCTCCCCTGCCCACCTCTTGCCCTCCCAATTGTCCTTTGGCTCTTGTTCACAGTATATAGAAACACGCTGTTCAGACCACCTGTGGGAAAGTAGAGATGAGTGAGAGCATCCAGTTACTCAGAAAACTTGACATCAGAGGGCTGATGGGAGGATAAAATGACACTAACTACATAAGACGTGGAGACACTCAAGAAGTGGTGCCCATTTCCCCTCCACAGGACTTAGGACAGCTGTCACGTTAGGATTACTGATCCCATCATGTGCTTCATGTCTGTCACCCCGGCCAGATTTTGAGCTCGATGAGAGCAGGAACCATCTCTGCCCGTTTGTCACTGTCCCCAAGTCCCCACCAGAGTGGGTGCTCAAGAAATTGGGGAGCTTGAACATATGACTAAATGAGGATATTAGCTCCTACCTGGAGGAACTGTGGCAGCAGGAGAGGAAATCACACATAGGAGAGGGTATTGTAAGCCACTGAATGCCACGAAAACAAGAATAATGGTTATTGCCATCGTCTGTGAGGTGCCGAGGGGATCACAGACCACTGAGTGGGACAGGGGTGAGAAAGAAGAGAATTAGAACTGGGGCAAAGATGCCAGGAGGAGCCGTGAGGAGGTGGCCTGGGGGAATGGGACGGGTAATGACAGAGAGAGTGGCATCATGACTTTTGCTAAGCAGGGGATGAGCATCAATCCATCTGTGCCAACCATGAAGCTGAGGTGTTTGTTCATCTTTCCCTCCTGAACACTGACCTCCACAGAAGGATTTTCTAATTAATTAATTAATTCATTCATTCATTCAATAAATAGGTATTGCTTTCCCACTGAGTGCACTTTACTGAGCACTTACTAATTTCACTTCAAAGTGCAGTGAATATAGCAATGAATAAAACAGACCAAGTTCTGTTCTATGGAACTTACATGAAAGTGGAGATGGACAAATAAATAAATTAGCCCCTCCAGATATCATGTCCAGGATAAGTGCCTTGAAAGAAAATAAAACTGCAGAAAGGTAGAGGGAATGATGGGAATTGGGGGTATGCTATTGAAAGAGGTCAGAAAAAGGCCTCTCTCAATAGATATGAGCTGTGAGGAAATGTGAGGGAACAACATTCTGAGCAGATGGAACAGCAGGTGTAGAGGCTCTTGAGTGGAAGTATGGTTGACGGGGTGGAGTGAGCAAGACAGGCGTCGGAGGTGAGATCAGAGAGGTGGTGGGGCACCTCATCATGTGGGGCCTCATACTCCATGACAAGGAGTAATAATATGAGTGTGATTATCTGATATATTCTTTACCAGATCACTCTAGCTGCCTTGTGGGAGAATATTTGGAGGGCAAGAGTGGCTGGAGGAGACCACTGAAGCGAGGGGATTGCTGTAGTGCAGATGAGGGATGATGGTGCCCGGGACCAGGGTGTGATGGAAGAGGAGGGCAGTCCCTGAAATGAGGCTTTTTTCTACCTGTGAGGGCATTCGAGTTGTATCAGAAAGCAGAGGTGGAACTAAAGAGGACCTTGAACCTCAGCTGGTCTAAGCACCCTCATCTGTGGTCACACGGGTAGACACCACACAGAACCTGGCATGAAACCCCAGTTCAACACTCTTTCACCTCATGGCTCCTGCTTGGTCACTGTCACTATCCCTTCTATTTCTGTGGCTTTGGAGAAACAGAGCCACAAAGAGCTACTGCACTTTAGAGGCAGAAAGTAAAATTAAGAACAACTTATAATTTATGCATTATACACCACCTACTTCCCAAAAGGATTTGAGACAGTTTATAGTAACAATCATCTTTAAACCATCTGCACAGCCACTGAAAAACGTTTTCAGAGAATCCTTAAGGGCACAAGGAAATGTTTAAAACATAACATTAAGTGAAAAAGCTAGAACACGACACTTTCTTTGCTATCGTATTGTATAATGTATAATATAAAGACAGAGAGAGGAGAGAGGGAAGAAAGAGAGGGAGAGGGTGGGCAAGAGGAAGGGAGGGGAAAGGCAGGGGACAGAAATGGGGAGGGGAGGGAGAAATAAATGGAAAGAAACATTAACAGTGGTTATTTCCCTTCTTAAAATCGTCTGGAGAGACCTCATTGTTAATAACATGGTTCCCTGAGATGTTATAACTAAGATGATCTTGAAGGGTAGTAACATCTCTTTAATGTTAATAGTTATACCTTTATAGATCGAATATGTATTTTCAAAATATAGCCAATACATCAAAACCACGTGTGCTGGCTCAATCTCATTTGTCCCTCCAGATCCATTCTCCACTTCCCTCTGCCCTGCTCTGTGCAGAAGAGGTTCCTTCGTCCTCTAGCCTTTGGCTGGTTGGACCCAACAGGGACTCCAGTGAAAAACCAGAGGCAGAAGAGAGGGGTGAGGGTATTCCCTCCCCACACCCCCCCCATGACCATCCTGCCTTACCCCAGCTATGGACCTACTGTGTCCCTCAGTTGCCTCCCAGGGCTCCAGCCATCCTTGGGTCCCACTAATACTGTCTGGTTTCCTCTCTGCTACTTCCTAGTGTTTCACTGTCCTTTGCTGCCTCTCTCAACCCAGCCCTCAACTCAACAGCAGTCCCTTTATTCAACTCTCTTTAGTACTTCTTAAAGTTTAATGTGCATCAGAATCACCTGGAAGGCTTGTGAAAATACAGATTCCTACTCACCCCCCACCCCCAACCCCAACCTGAGACTCTGATTCTGTAGGTCTGGGCAGGGCCTGAGAAGTCTTATTTCACACATGCCCTCAGGAGACACCACACTTTGAGGAAAGGTCCGTTGCTTTAACTCTTTGCATGTGTTGTCTACTTCCTGCCTACTCATACTTGAGCAGAGAAGTCCAGTAGAAGTTTCTGCGATGGTGGAAATGCTCTATAATATTCTGTACTCTCCAACGGGGTAGCCATGTGTGGCTTGTAAGTACTCATAAGTGGCCAGTGCGATTGAGGAATTTTGTTACATTTTAATTTTATGCCATTTCAGTTAATAAAAATAATTAGCTCTGAGCTAATAAAAGGTAGTTGGCACTCTCAGCATTCGACTTGGAAATTTCCTTAACCAGACTGATAGGTTCATTAGGTACTATTTCTACCTCCGTGTTCCTGCAGGGCACATTCTGCTAATGGTTCTGGCAGTTCATTCTTCAAGTCCCATTTTCTCCTGCCTCCAAGAGCAATGTTCTCACTGCCCTTCCAGCCTCCGTTTACAATCTCCTTGAGGTGCTCTGGCCTCCATCTGATGCCTGGTTATAAGGCCATTGCCACCCATTTTACGTTTATGTGACCTCAGCGCCCTATGTCCAGGTACCAATTTCTCTTTCAGTTATGTACTGATGCTCGAGACTTGGTGACTTAAAGCAACAACCATTTTACTATCTCTCCTGATTCTGTGAATTGAGTAGGTTCGGCCGGGCGATTCTTCTGCTCTATATGGTGGCGGCTGGGGACACAGTTATCTGGGGGGCACAACTGGGATGGAACATCCACGATGGTTTTACTCACCTGGCCAGCAGTTGGGTCAGCTGGACGCTCAGGTGAGACCATCAAGCAGAGTGCCTCACTTCTTGTCCGCGTGATTTCTCATAGCATGGCATCTGGGTTCTGAGAGGCAAGAAGTGGAAACTGCTCAGAAATCCCAGGACATCATTTCTGGTGCCTTCTAGTGACTAAAGACAGTCATGGAACAGTACAGATCCAAGGGACACAAGTTCCGCCCCTCTGTGTGAGGAGTGGCACCTGCACAGGGAGAGGGGAGGGATGGCCGGGGCAATCTTTGGAGACAGGCTGCCACAGTGCCTCTGCCCTGAGTGAGTGTCCTTCACAGCCAGGATGAACTATGCAGACTGCTGCTTCTCAAACGTCCGTGTACCCATCATACCCCAGAGGTTGCGTGACAATGCAGCTGTGATTTACTGCATCTAAGTGGGTCCTAGGAAGCCATGTTTACAAGTTTCAGGCGATTGCAGATGCTGCTGGTTCAAAGATCACATTCTGAGTAACAAGGATGCTGTTTACATAGTGGAGGTAGCCGAGGGTTAAAGATCACAGACCTAAGGTCAAAACCCATCTCTCCCACTTTTTTACAGCGGGTCCTAGAGTATCCTTTAGCCTCCGTTTCCCCATCTGTTTAAGTGAATTAGTGAAACAATTGCGAGAACCAATAGGAAGAAGTACAATATGGTACCACTGAGTCTCTTGGTAGCTGTGTGTCAGGGGCCCTTAACTTCCCCTCTCTGAGCTTTAGTTTCTTCACCTAAAATTAAAGTGGGAATGGGAATGATACTACCTACCACATACGGTCATTACAAATATTTGGGAAAACTTGGAGTTAACATATGGTGACTATGTGAGAAGGTATGGGATATATACTTGTTTCTCCTTTTGCCTTTCCTCTCCCTCAACCCCATCAGACATATCCCTGTAGGTCAGCATTTGTTACAATTTCTGGACAGACAAGGTGGAAGGAAGCAAGGGCTGAGGTTCTGAGGTAAGTGAAGTTGGAAGTTAATCCATGGTCTATGTCTAACAATGACCCACTCCATGGAAAAGTAGGAGTTTGCTTCTCCTTCTCCCCCTAGTGGGTTGGAACCAAGAGAATAAGGCAAGAACCGTATTTGTCCTAGATTGTGGCAAATAGCCTGAGCTCCATTGTTTGTGGTATCAGTGTCTGGTGTGATTAATGATCCCTGCTGGGAAATTCAGCCGTGGCCTGATCACAATGAGATGCACTGGGTCCCAGAATGCTCCTGAGCTAGTTCCACGTGGGCTATGCCCCCATGGGGATCCTTGAACCATTACTGGGAATCAGATGCTCCAGACCACCGAGGACCGTTCAAGTCTGTTTGGTCATGTATTGGAGCTCTCCTGAATTCACCGAAATCTGTATAGAAAACAAAATGGCTCTCAAGACTTGGGGATGATGTCAGGATATGAATTAAAACTACCCTACCTGAGAATAAGGCTACAACTGACAAGGCAAGAAACAATGCTTAATGTTCATTTTGCCCTTCATGCTTTGTTCTGAGAGAACGTGTACACATGCATTATCTCATCTTTACAACAACTTTAGGAAGAAGACAACATAATAACCCCCATTTTATATATAAGGAGACTAAGGACACAGAAATGACGTGATTGGTTTAGGGTCGTGCAGTGAGGTGGTAGGGCGTGGACTTGAAATCAGATATGCTTGATGACAAAAACTGCTGCAGTGTGTCCTGAGGGCTGGAGGCAGGTAGCATCTCACAGATAAAAATAAGGTTTCTCTCCTGCTTCAGTGATTCAGATGTTGGTCCCTTGTTCCAACACACACATATACCCCTTGGGAAGAGAGAGCAGTCATAATAAAGACTTTAGGAAACTAACTCCTCTAGTTCTATTGACCAAGGCAGAACTGGAAGAATCTATTGATCTGATCCGATCTAATCTGAATACACTGTTCCCTGCATATGTGACTTGGCACCATGTACCTGGGTGACCAGGTGTTCCAGGCTGGATGCTCTGTGCCTCTGAGGTTTGGCACCGTACTGCATCATTTTCCCTCCCTGCAGGCCTCTTCTTCCCCAGTGGACTGTGTCTTCCTTGAGGACCCAGACCATATCGTGTTCTGCTTCAAACCCTCTGCATCGCCTGCTGCGATCCCTGAGGCTAGACCCCCCTCCTCCGGAGTCACTCCATCTCTACTCAGGTCCTCCCCCAGCCTATCCTCTGGAATGCTCTGAAAATGCAATTTAAATGTGGTCACCCTCAACTTCAAAATCCCTCAGGGTATCTTCTTCTTCTTTTTTTTTTTTTTAACATATAATGTATTATTTGTTCCAGAGGTACAGCGTCTGTGATTAGCAGGAAGGGACAAATGAAGGGGGGGCGGAATCGGAGGGGGAGACGAACCATGAGAGACTATGGACTCTGAGAAACAAACTGAAGGTTCTAGAGGGGAGGGCCGTGGGGGGATGGGTTAGCCTGGTGATGGGTATTAAAGAGGGCACATACTGAATGGGGCACTGGGTGTTATACGTGAACAATGAATCATGGAACACTACATCAAAAACTAATGATTTAATGTATGGTGATTAACATAACATAAAAAAAATCCCTCGGGGACTCCCACTGCCCTTCAGGTCAGAGCATCCAAAGTCCTTCCTAAACGCATCCCCTGCTGTTCCCTTACCCACATCTGGCTCCCCAGCCACGCCCAGTCACCTGCAGCATCACAGCAGGTTCTCACTTCCCCACTTTTACTCATGCTGCTTCCTCGGCTTGGAATGCCTTTTCCTCAACTCACTGGCCTAACAGTATGGCCTTCAGCAAGTCACCTCACCTCTCTGAGATTCAGCTGGCTCATCATTACAGTGAGGCTAATAACTACGCCTCCCTCACACGTGGTTGGACAATTAAGGAGGACAAGATACACAGCGTGGCCAGAACAGTCTGGCAGCCATTAGTGACTCCACCTGGCTATGGTGGGCAGGAGGTCTAACCCCTGGCCCAGAATCCCCCTGCCAATAGCACCTTAGTCACTTGTATGTTTTCCGAGGAAGCTTCTCTCACTATCTTGTCCTCTACCCAAGGCTTTTTCCTTCCAGAAAACCAAACTCTGTATAGATTCACAGGGAGTAAAGAAAAGTGGTGCTTTCTTCTCTCCTATGGCCAAGGGGAGAAAGAGAGGGAGGGTTAGGTAGCCCAAGGAAGAGACAACTTCGGAATGGTCACTGGGCTTGGAGAGATTCAGACCCAAACTTGGGGATGGGGGACAAGGGGATCGATCACTTCCCTTTCTCTTAGGGAGTGACTTGAAGTTGTAAGGACAGTCTCATTCAGGACCATACACAGCACTTTCGTGGCATACTACTACCCTTGGTTGCCCTTTGGGAAAAGCATGAGCAGAAGGGGAAAAATAGTCAAGTATTTTACCCTAAAAGCCCCACAGCCTTTTGGACGAATTGCCTGCCATGGCTAGAGCCGCAGAGAGGTTGCAAGCAGTTACCTGCCCAAGATCTGACAGATGCTAAACTGAACTTGAGGGAGAATAAAAGAGGCATAAACATTAAATACATAATCTTTCAAGTGTGTCCCTTCATTTCCTGTTTCTTCTCCAAAGGGAATCGTTTTCTGTTGTCTTTCTCCTTTTTTTTCCCCCCTCACTTGACATTGCACGGAGGAGTAAGAGATCGTCAGTGAGATTTCTGATTCACCACGCTGACAACGGAACTCTAAGAGAGTTCAGCGGAAAGCAGAGTGTGGGAGGCAGCCGTCTTGGGTACTTCTCCCCTGCTCTATCACTTTCCAGGGACAGGTCTTCTGGTGAGGGGCTGAACCTCTCCAAGCCCCTCTTCCCTCATCTGCAAAATGGGTAAAACCATGCCAACCACTCGGGGTTGTTGGGAAACATAAGTGGAGGAAGACATACACAAGGCAGTATGTAGTATGCACTCAACACATGGCTGTGATTGTTCTGACTGCTGTTCTTTTACGTGAATACACTTAAAATACTTCCGTAGTCACCTAGAAGTGTCCTCTGTGCCTGGACACTCTGATTTCCCTCCCCTGCTTCATTTTTCTCCATAGCCCTCATCAGCACCTGATAGATAACACATATTTCCTTGTTTGTAATTATCTCTTGTCCTCATAAGAATGGAAGCTCCTTAAGGACAAAGATCTTCAGCTACTTTTATTACAAAAATCCCAACAGTTATCAAATGCTTAGCACACAGTAGATGCTCAATATTTGTTGGACGAATGACTCAATTAGGGCCAGAGATGGTTCCAAGATGGTACACACAGGGCTGGCAGGTGATGCCGGCTGTCAGCTGGTAGCTCAGGGGCGGCCGTCCCGAGGCGTACCTCCCATGACCTCTCCAGGATGGCAGCCTCAGGATAGTTCCATATCTTCCATCACAGTTGGCTTCCCCCAGAACAAGGTAGAAGATGTCAAGGTGTCAAGATGACAAGGTGGAAGCTTTGCTTAGCCAGGTATAAGAAGCAAGGGAAATGGATGTTGATGAGTGAGTAATAGAGATGGTGGGAACTGTGGGGGAATGAAGCCTTCTGCCCTGTCTGGAACATTCATCCAGAACTTAGCTCAAGTGAACGGTGGAATTTCCCAATTTTACAAACACGACGTGAGCCAAAGAGGGTATGTCTCAAGACCCATGGGTTTTCACTGGTCGACTTCAAAGATAAATTACCTGAATTAGTGTTTTGTGTGAGCAAGGGGTCTGCCACTTATTCCTTCCTATTGGGTGAACTTGAAGGAACTTTGGAGTACCCCTCTCCAAAAGAGGAAACAATGGGAATCAGATAAAAGACCTCTTTGGTAGAAATGGGTTCTTCTGGGTGCTAGGAAAAAAGAGTAAGTAAATGGAATGAGGTGAAACATTTCTTGACACACCTCCCATCATGTGCCAGGCATTTTATATGTATCATTCCATCTAATTGTCCCCAACAAGCTCATGGGATAGCCTGAATTACTTTCCTGTCACAGGTCCTGAGTCACACAGGTAGAAGGTGGTGGAGTCCAGGTAGCCAGGACCCAAGAATCCACACGCACAAATACTCCACCACCAGACCAGGCCCTTGGGAGCTACCAACGCTGCATAATTAATGTGCTGGCCCAGATGGGGTCACCCAAGCATAAGATCACTGAGCTGATGAGTAAGTAGCATCATGGGACCCGCAGGCCCTCAAAAGGTTTACAATCCTCTATATCGAGCATGTCCTGCTTGGTGGTCATTATACCAGAAAAACTTCCCTATGATAATATTAACCACGATGTTTAGTAATAATAAAAATACCATTTCTAGAGTGCACCCCATGTGATCTTCTCTTTGTCTATATACATGTATACATATTTTTTTCATTGAATCCTTAAAATAGTCCATTTTACAGATGAGGAAACTGAGGCATAGAGAAGTTAAATAACTTGCCTGAGGAAACAGGAGCATGGGGTAGACTCAGGGTTATATCCTAAGGCTATGTGACTCAAAGCCTGTCTCTGAAAACCGAGGCTAACCTGCCCTACACATTCTCCCACCTTATAGGCGCCGCCTTCATCAACGAAGTTGGAGTGGTTTGTGTCCAGCAGTATAGGACCCACCGGGCAAGCTGTCTCTTAAAGGGCCCCATTGGATTCATTCATTCCCTGTGCCTCACAAACCCAAGAACTGAGGACCCTACAGTCAGTGGTGTTCACAGAGACTGAGGCATGCTGGCAAAACTCACAAGAGATGGGCACATACACCAGAATGAACTCTCAGTAAGTGTGTCCACTTACAATGATTATTTGAAATGCCAAGAATACCAGAATGCCTTTGCTGGCATGAACAGCACATTCGTTCCTGGCCTGGAGCCAAATGACAATCATGGGTCCATTAGACAGATATTTGTGGAACATCTACACGGGGGTGAGCAAAAGCAGGGATAGGAAAAAGGTGGTTAGGTGAGCACATCATCACCCAAACTATGCTGAGCTTCTTTGGGTTGTAGGTGACAGAAGACCACTTGTATTTGTTTAAGTAGAAAGGAGAGTGTACATACTAAAGAAATACAGGAGTGTCTCATAATACCCCGGACTAGAATTAAACTGTGGTCTCGAGAGGGATAGAAGTTAAGAACAAGGAAAACAGAAACCATGAGATCCTTTCTCTCAAATATATTATATATAAATGCTATATATACTATGTAACTTTTATTTGTTATATATATAAATTACATATATATTTTCACATATCTATTTCTCCTAATTCCTCTCTCTCCTCCCATGGTCTGTCATATCACCTTTTCTCTATGCATCTGCTTCATTCTTTTCTTGTATAAGTCTTCACAGAGACTGAATCTGAGTGAATTAAACAGAAAAAGCATTTATTGAAAGGATAGTAGGAAGCCCAAAGAACAACAACAACAAAACAATAAAACCACAAACCAGGGATAAGGAGAGGCTAGCCAGGCAGACACGGCCAATCTCACACTACAGACGGAGCCTGGTAAGGATGCTACTGCTGCCACTCCTGCAAACCCACCATCTCAGCTTGTCCACTCTCCCCACCTGCTGGCACCGGGCACCACATACTGCTGCCACGCTGCTCCCAGAACACACGCTCTACCTCACCTGTAGCAAGCTTGTGAGCTTTCCTTACAGAAATTTACAATTGCATTATATATATATATACACACATACTCACATGCACATATATATATACTCTATACATATACAGACAGATAAATAGATACACATACACCAAGTAGAGAGAACAGTATGAGGAACTCTCATCACTAACTTAAGTAATTCTCAACTCATGGCCCATCTCCACATGCCCCATAAAATTCTGAAGCAAATATCTCCATCCTATCATTTTATCCACAGCGACTTCAACACGTATCTCCACGACAGGGTTTCACAACCTTGGCATTACTGACATCTTGGACCACGTCCTTCTTTGCTGAGGGGGCTGTCCTGAGCATACTACGATGCTTAGCAGCATCCCTGGTCTCCCCACACTCCATGCGGGTAGCCTTCCTCACTCCTACTTATGACCCCAAATATGTCCTAGACATTGCCTAATGTCTCCCAGGGAGCAAAACTGCCCCTGATGGACACACACACACACACACACACACACACACACACAAAACTATCATCACACTTTAAACCTTTAAAAATAATTTCATAATACCATGACATGTCAAGTCAGAGTTCAAATTCATATGATTGTCTCATAAATATTTTCACTCTATGTATTTGTTCAATACTGAATGAAAATAAGACCCATACCTTCCAACTGGTTAACAGGTCTCACAAGCCTCTTTTAATTCCAGGCCTCACTTTCATTCTTCTCTTTTTACCCCTTGCAATTTATTTCCCTAAGACATCAGGTCCTGTAAGGGTGCCTGGGTGGCTCAGTTTGCTTAAGCGTCTGACTCTTAATTTTGGCTCAGGTCATGACCTCAGGGTCCTGGGATCCAGGCTCTTGTTGGGCTCCCTGCTCAGCGGGTAGCCTATTTCTCCTGCTCCCTCTGCTGTTCCCTGCACTTGTGCTCTCTGGCTCCCTCTCTGTTAAATAAATAAATAAAATCTGGAAAAAAAACAAAACAAAACAATCCAAACTTTCTGACAAGATTTAAGGGTTTAATACATTACAGCGAAGATGCAGATCATGATATCACACAACTTGAAGGACAGAGCCCTGCTAAATGTCTTCAAACATTCATTTATGGATTCTCCCAATCTCGCTGCATGTTTTTTCAGATGACAGAAAGCCCAGTGCAAAAAAAACCTTTGATGAAATGCATCCAGTTGGCAAACATGCCTCGTCCTTATACCTGGGGCCTATCCCAGAAGATTCTCAGTCTAGAGTAGGACATAAGCATCTGTGTTTTCTTTTCTTTTTTATTTTCTTGAGAATTCAAGGAACTGCAACTAATTTTTTTAAATTTAATTTTATTATATTATGTCAGTCACTATACAGCTTCTGTGTTTTCTTTAAAAAGCCTCAGGTCATGATACTGGAGTCCAGGGTATGAGCCCTGCATCAGGCTCCCCTCTCAACAGGGAGTCAGTTTTTCCCTCTGGCACTCCCCCCCCCCCCCCCCCCGGCCACCGAGCACCTGTTCTCTCTCTCACTCTCTCCCTCAAACAAACAAACAAGGGGGCGGAGAAAGATGGCAGAGGAGTAGGAGACCTAGATTTCGTCTGGTCTCAGGAATTCAGCTGAATAGGGATCAAACCATTCTGAACACCTACGAACTCAACAGGAGATCGAAGAGGAGAGTAGCAACAACTCTCTGAACAGAGAAGCGACCACTTACTGGAAGGTAGGACGTGTGGAGAAGTGAATCCGAGGCGATATTCGGGAGGATAGACGGCGGGGGAGGGGCCTCCGCTGGCCGCTTCTGGCAAGTGATAGAGCCGCGGAGCACAAAATCAGAACTGTTAGAAGTCGGCTCCGCTGAGGGACGTCACTGCAGTGGCTAAGCAGGGGGTGGAATCCTCCCGGGACAGTGTGGTCTCAGGACCCTTGCGGTCACAGAAAGACCGGGGGTGCCTGAGTGCGCCAGAGCTCCCAGGTATCAGAGTGGGGAAGCCGGCTGCAGAGACGGAGCCGAGGCGTGGGCTCTCAGCTCGGGGTGGCAGTAAATTGTGATCCGCGGCCCAGTCGGGCCACTGCTCCTGCAGCAGGGACCCAACAAGCGGCAGATCCGGGGAGACTCCCCTTCCTTCCCGGGGAGGAGCGGCGCGGGAGCGCACCACAGGGATCTGCTGGGTTTGGAGACTCCACACGGGGTCAGGTGCCAGAGATAGCAACGCTCGGTCACAGGCCGGGTGAGCACGGAGTGCGGCCGGAGATCGGGGACACGGGAGTGACTGCTTTTCTCTGGGGGCACACTGAGGAGTGGGGCCCCGAGTTCTCAGCTCCTCCCAGTGGAGATTGGGAGGCCACCATTTTTGCCCTGGTCCTCCAAGGCTGTACCGAGAGCTTGCAGGGAACAAAAGCTCCTGAGATCAAACCGGAGCAGCTTGCTTAGACCGGACCGACAAGGGTGGGGCAATTCAGCCTCCGGCAAAGACATTTGGAAACCACAGCACCAGGCCCCTCCCCCAGAAGATCAGCACGAACAGCCAGCAAGCCAAGACCAAGTTTACTGATCAAGGAGAACGGGAGAACTCCAGCGCTAGGGGAATACTGCACATAGAATTCATGGCTTTTTTTTACCATGATTCATTAGTTCATCAAAGTTAATTTTTGTTAACTGTTTTTTTTATTTTTCTTTTTCCCTGTTTCAACTAACATCTTATGAATCTCTTTTTTAAAAAAAACATTTTTTATTTTTCATTTTTAGAGTCATATTTTATCCCTTCAGAGTAGTTACCCTTATTTTTGGCATATATATATAAGTTGTTCTCTCTTTAAAATTTTGAGATACAGTTTCTTCTAACAGATCAAAATATACCCTAAATCACTAGTGTATGGTTCTGTTCTAGTCTCCTGCCTGATCACATTCTCTCCCTTTTTCCTTTTTTTTTTCTTAAATCTTCTTCTTTCTTTTTTCAAACAACTTCTTATCTTATCAAGTCCTTTTATAAAATCTTTTATAATTTTCATCTTTACAGTCATCTTCCATCCCGTCATTGTATCAACCCTTATTTTGTACATATATGTCTTTCTTCCTTTAAAATTTTAGGAGGCATCTTTTTCTAACAGACCAAAATCTAGTGTGTGGCACTGATCTATGAACTAGCCTGATCATATCTGATCATATTCTGCTTTTTTTGTATTGTTCTGTTTTTGTTTTTATCTTTTTTTTCTTTTTTTTTTTTTTTTTTTTTTTTCTTTCTTTCCCTTTCTTTTCCCCTGGTTTCAGGTCTTTTCTGATTTGTATACAGTATATTTGCTGGGGACGTTGTTAACCTGTTAGCATTCTGTTCTCTCATTCATCTATTCTCCTCTGGACAAAATGACAAGACGAAAGAAATCACCTCAGCAAAAAGAACAAGAGGTAGTACAGTCAGCCAGGGACCTACTCAATACGGACATTAGTACGATGTCGGACCTAGAGTTCAGAATCATGACTTTAAAGATAAGAGCTGGGCTTGAAAAAACCGTGGAAGTTATTAGAGAAACCATTTCTGGAGAAATAAAAGAACTAAAATCTAACCAAGTCGAAATCAAAAAGGCTATTGATGAAGTGCAATCAAAAATGGGGGCACTAACTGCTAGGATAAATGAGGCAGAAGAGAGAATCAGTGATATAGAAGACCAAATGATGGAAAATAAAGAGGCTGAGAAAAAGAGAGAGGAACAACTACAGGATCACGAGGGCAGAATTCGAGAGATAAGTGACACGATAAGACGAAACAACAGAATAATTGGGATCCCAGAAGAAGAAGAAAGAGAGAGAGGGGCAGAAGGTATATTGGAGCAAATAATAGCAGAGAACTTCCCTAATGTGGGGAAGGAAACAGGCATTAAAATCCAGGAGGCACAGAGAACCCCTCTCAAAATCAATAATAATAGGTCAACACCCCGACATCTAATAGTAAAACTTATGAGTCTCAGAGACAAAGAGAAAATCCTGAAAGCAGCTCGAAAAAAGAGATATGTAACCTACAATGGTAAAAATATTAGATTGGCAACAGAGCGATCCACAGAGACCTGGCAGGCCAGAAAGGACTGGCAAGATATCTTCAGAGCACTAAACGAGAAAAATATGCAGCCAAGAATACCATATCCAGCTAGGCTGTCATTGAAAATAGAAGGAGAGATAAAAAGCTTCCAGAACAAACAAAAACTAAAGGAATTTGCAAACACGAAACCAGCCCTCCAGGAAATATTGAAAGGGGTCCTCTAAGCAAAGAGAGAGCCTAAAAGCAGCAAAGATCAGAAAGGAACACAGACAACATACAGTAACAGTCACCTTACAGGCAATACAATGGCACTAAATTCATACCTTTCAATATTTACCCTGAATGTAAATGAGCTAAATGCCCCAATCAAAAGACACAGGCTATCGGATTGCATTAAAAAACAAGACCCATCAATATGCTCTCTGCAAGAGACTCATTTTAGATCCAAAGACACCCCCAGATTGAAAGTGAGGGGGTGGAAAACCATTTACCATGCTAATGGACACCAAAAGAAAGCTGGGGTGGCAATCCTTATATCAGACAAACTAGATTGTAAAACAAAGACTGTAATAAGAGATGAGGAAGGACACTATATCAAACTTAAAGTGTCTATCCAACAAGAAGATCTAACAGTTGTACAGATTTATTTATTTATTTGAAAGACAGAGAATGAGAGAGAGAGAGCACATGAGAGGGGGGAGAGTCAGAGGGAGAAGCAGACTCCCTGCTCAGCAGGGAGCCCGATGTGGGACTCGATCCCGGGACTCCAGGATCATGACCTGAGCCGAAGGCAGTCGCTTAACCAACTGAGCCACCCAGGCGCCCCGAAGATCTAACAGTTGTAAATATCTATGCCCCGAACATGGGAGCAGCCAATTATATAAGGCAATTAATAACAAAAGCAAAGAAACACATTGACGACAATACAATAATAGTGGGGGACCTTAACACCCCCCTGACTGAAATGGACAGATCATTTAAGCAAAAGATCAACAAGGAAATAAAGACTTTAAATGACACACTGGACCAAATGGACTTCACAGACATATTCAGAACATTCCATCCCAAAGCACCGGAATACACATTCTTCTCTAGTGCCCAAGGAACATTCTCCAGAATTGATCACATCCTAGGTCACAAATCAGGTCTCAACCGGTACCAAAAGATTGGGATCATTCCCTGCATATTTTCAGAGCACAATGCTTTGAAACTAGAACTCAATCACAAGAGGAAAGTCGGAAGGAACTCAAATACATGGAGGCTAAAGAGCATCCTGCTAAAGAATGAATGGGTCAGCCAGGAAATTAAAGAAGAATTCAACAAATTCATGGAAACCAATGAAAATGAAAACACAACCGTCCAAAATCTTTGGGATACAGCAAAGGCAGTCCTGAGAGGAAAGTATATAGCAATACAAGCCTTTCTCAAGAAACAAGAAAGGTCTCAAATACACAACCTAACCCTACACCTAAAGGAGCTGGAGAAAGAACAGCAAATAAAGCCTAAACCCAGCAGGAGAAGAGAAATAATAAAGATCAGAGCAGAAATCAATGAAATAGAAACCAAAAGAACAGTAGAACAGATCAACGAAACTAGGAGCTGGTTCTTTGAAAGAATTAACAAGATTGATAAACCCCTGGCCAGACTGATCAAAAAGAAAAGAGAAATGACCCAAATCAACAAAATCATGAATGAAAGAGGAGAGATCACAACCAACACCAAAGAAATACAAACAATTATAAGAACATAGTATGAGCAACACTATGACAGCAAATTAGATAACCTGGAAGCAATGGGTGCATTCCTAGAGATGTATCAACTACCAAAATTGAACCAGGAAGAAATAGAAAACCTGAACAGACCTAGAACCACTAAGGAAATTGAAGCAGTCATCAAAAATCTCCCAAGAAACAAAAGCCCAGGGCCAGACGGCTTCCCAGGGGAATTCTATCAGACATTTCAAGAAGAATTAATACCTATTCTCCTGAAACTGTTCCAAAAAATAGAAATGGAAGGGAAACTTCCAAACTCATTTTATGAGGCCACCATTACCTTGATCCCAAAACCAGACAAAGACCCCATCAAAAAGGAGAATTACAGAACAATATCCTTGATGAACATGGATGCAAAAATTCTCACCAAAATACTAGCCAATAGGATCCAAAAGTACATTAAAAGGATTATTCACCACGACCAAGTGCGATTTATCCCTGGGCTGCAAGGCTGGTTCAACATCCGCAAATCAATCAACGTGATACAATACATTAACAAAAGAAAGAACAAGAATCATATGATCCTCTCAATAGATGCAGAAAAAGCATCTGACAAAGTACAGCATCCTTTCTTGATCAAAACTCTTCACAGTATAGGGATAGAGGGTACATACCTCAATATCATAAAAGCCATCTACGAAAAACCTACAGCGAATATCATTCTCAATGGGGAAAGGCTGAGAGCTTTTCCCCTAAGGTCAGGAATGCGGCAGGGATGTCCACTCTCACCACTGCTATTCAACATAGTATTAGAAGTTCTAGCCACAGCAATCAGACAACAAAAAGAAATCAAAGGCATCCAAATTGGCAAAGAGGAACTCAAACTCTCACTCTTTGCAGATGATATGATACTGTATGTGGAAAACCCAAAAGACTCCACCCCAAAACTGCTAGAACTCATCCAGGAATTCAGTAAAGTAGCAGGCTATAAAATCAATGCACAGAAATCAGTGGCATTTCTATACACCAACAACAAGACAGAAGAGAGATAAATCAAGGAGTCGATCCCATTTAAAATTGCACCCAAAACCATTAGATACCTAGGAATAAATTTAACCAAAGAGGCAAAGGATCTGTACTCAGAAAACTATAAACCACTCAGGAAAGAAATTGAAGAAAACACAAAGAAATGGAAAAACGTTCCATGCTCATGGATTGGGAGAACCAACATTATGAAGATGTCAATGTTACCTAGAGCAATCTACACATTCAATGCAATCCCCATCAAAATACCATCCACTTTTTTCAAAGAAATGGAACAAATAATCCTAAAATTTGTATGGAACCAGAAGAGACCCCGAATAGCCAGAGGAATCTTGAAAAAGAAAAGCAAAGCTGGCGGCATCACAATTCCAGACTTCCAGCTCTATTACCAAGCTGTCATCATCAAGACAGTATGGTACTGGCACAAAAACAGACACATAGATCAATGGAACAGAATCGAGAGCCCAGAAATGGACCCTCAACTCTATGGTCAACTTATCTTTGACAAAGCAGGAAAGAATGTCCAGTGGAAAAAAGACAGTCTCTTCAACAAATGGTGTTGGGAAAACTGGACAGCCACATGCAGAAGAATGAAACTGGACCATTTCCTTACACCACACACAAAAATAGACTCCAAATGGTTGAAAGACCTAAACGTGAGACAGGAGTCCATCCAAATCCTAAAGGAGAACACAGGTAGCAACCTTTTCGACCTTAGCCGCAGCAACTTCTTCCTAGAAACATCGCCAAAGGCACGGGAAGCCAGGGCAAAAATGAACTATTGGGATTTCATCAAGATAAAAAGCTTTTGCACAGCAAAAGAAACAGTCCACAAAACCAAAAGACAACCGACAGAATGGGCGAAAATATTTGCAAAGGACATATCAGATAAAGGGCTAGTATCTAAAACCTATAAAGAACTTATCAAACTCAACACCCAAAGAACACATAATCCAGTCAAGAAATGGGCAGACGACACGAACAGACATTTTTCCAAAGAAGACATCCAAATGGCCAAGAGACACATGAAAAAGTGCCCAACATCGCTCGGCATCAGGGAAATCCAAATCAAAACCTCAAGGAGATACCACCTCGCACCCCAGTCAGAGTGGGTAAAATTAACAAGTCAGGAAACGACAGATGTTGGCGGGGATGCGGAGAACGGGGAACCCTCCTACACTTTTGGTGGGAATGCAAGCTGGTGCAACCACTCTGGAGAACAGTATGGAGGTTCCTCAAAGGGTTGAAAATAGAGCTACCATACGATCCAGCCATTGCACTACTGGGTATTTACCCCAAAGATACAAATGTAGGGATCCGAAGGGGTACGTGCACCCCAATGTTTAGAGCAGCAATGTCCACAATAGCCAAACTGTGGAAAGAGCCAAGATGTCCATCAGCAGATGAATGGATCAAGAAGATGTGGTGTATATATACACAAGGGAATATTCCGCAGCCATCAAAAGGAATGAGATCTCGCCATTTGCAACGACGTGGATGGAACTGCAGGGCATTATGCTGAGTGACATAAGTCAATCGGAGAAAGACATGTATCATATGACCTCACTGATATGAGGAATTCTTCAACTCGGGAAGCAAACTGAGTGTTGCTGGAGTGGTGGGGGGTGGGAGGGATGGGGTGGCTGGGTGGTAGGCATTGGGGAGCGTATGTACTATGGCGAGCGCTGTCAATTGTGCAAGACCATTGTGTTGAATCACCGATCTATACCTCCGAAACAAATAATGGAACATATCTTAAGAGAAAAAGAAAAAGAAGAAGATAGCAGGAGAGGAAGAATGAAGGGGAGTAAGTCAGAGGGGGAGACGAATCATGAGATATGATGGACTCTGAAAAACAAACTGAGGGTTCTAGAGGGGAGGAGGGTAGGGGGATGGGTTAGCCTGGTGATGGGTATTAAAGAGGGCACATTCTGCATGGAGCAGTGGGTGTTATGAACAAACAACGAATCATGGAACACTACATCAAAAACAAATGATGTAATATATGGTGATTAACATAACAATAAAAAATTAAAAACAAACAAACAAACAAATATCCTTTTTAAAAAAGCTCCTCAAGCTTTGCCGATTTCCACTTTGGCTGGCTCCTACTGCCTTAGTCTCTGCAATTCCAAACCCAAACTTCCCCTATGTTGTTTACATGTCTGCAGACACATGGGGCCATTGGAAACTGAGACAGAGAAGAACAGAGAAATTATAAAAATTATCGAATAGAGACTCAAGAAAACGCAAGCTCTAGTTCTACTACTTCTCTGTCCTTATTCTGTGTATGAATTACTCTATAGTCAATTTACTTTTAAGTAAGCAAGTTTGCACAAACTGTTACCAAGAAATATTAAATAAATCAAATCATCAACAAATTTTAAATACACCTAATTGTGATATGGTACTTAAACGTATTTATTTCCATCTGATCATTTAAATGGCACTTCAGATTCTCTTGGCAAATGGCAGTCGATAATGAGAAAAATTATTTCTTATAAGAGTGTTACACATGTGGTCAGCAGCACCTGAAAACTGGAGAAGAAATGAAGTTGGGTGGAAGCCATTTAAGTTCACACATTTCACCACACACTGCCTCCAAGTCTTCAATACTTATGTACGTATTTATCTATTTCTTGAATCAACCACCACTAACACCCACTACATGTCAGACATGGTTCTACTTGTTTTATTAATGTTAAGTAACATTTAATCTTTACAATGATCTATGAAGTGGGATTATTATCATCCCCATTTCTCACATCAGGAAACTGAGACCCAGAACGGTTTAGGAACACAGCTCATAAGGGGCAGAGCTACGATCAGCTTCGCTCTGGACTCCATGTTTTAAATCACTATGCTTAGTCTCCAGGAACCTACAAAAAGTGCAAGTCTTAACCCCAAACCTTGGCTTTCCCCACCCTCCCGTCCCTAGGTGGCCCTAGCTTCAAGGGGCATTCTCTCAATTCCTTTACCAGTTCACACTCCTTCCCTGCTCTAAGTGAACACCCTCCCACATCCCCGTTTTGTTCTTAGCCTTCTGTTCTCAGGTTAACCCTACTGCCTAAATTACAAACTCCAATGCACCCTGCATTTCTCAGCACTCAAAGCAAAACTGTAATTATGTATTTCATGGGTAATTATCTGCTTCCAGTCTTTTCCAACCAGGTGGTAATATGTCAGACACCGTATCTGTCCTATTTATCGTGTGTTCCCAATCGCTGAATACCCACCACCCACCCAAATGAAAGGGCCTACCACAAAGTACACTCTCAACAATTTCTGTTGAATGAACGAATGACTGAAGTACACTCCAGCCTAGGGCTTTCCGATTCGGGACACCTATCTGTGCTCACAAAGCTGTCCCCACTACAGCCCTAGAATGTAGACTCATGTTGCATACACACAAGAGCTCTGGAAAGTACTGGCTCTGCACACCGGTATTACGTGGCCCTGGGCAGACCAACTACCCCCCAAAACACACGTTGATTGACCTGATTTCAGGTGCACAATGGGGACCCTGACATCCGCAGTGGAATGTAACCTATTCAAGAGGTAGAACCTGAACTCCTCCTCCGCTATCCACACTAGACTTACTTGCTTCTCCTCGGTCTTCCATAAAGACTTTAGCCTCAAGGAGGCCAAGACCCCGTCTGCCTGGTTCAGGCCGGATTCCCAGTCACGCTCTCCCCAGGCCTGGCGCACAGCACAAGTATGATAATTACCGGCTCCATCAATGAAGCCCCGCCCTGTGCACTTCACAGGTGCCAAACGATGGTCGCACGAGGTAACGACTACCTTTTGGCGAACAAGCGTGTTCCGGAGACACAGGCCCGCCTCCCACCCAAGCCCCAGGCCCCGGGGACGCCGGCCCCTGACCCCGCGCCCCGCAGGCACCTCTGCACAGAGAAGCATCTTCCCAAGTGCCGGGCACTCCCTCGTCGTCTGTGTCTGTGGAGGAGGAAGAGCAGGAGCTGAAAGAGGGCGTCCTCAGGCTACTGGCCAAGGCAGTGGAGGTACCGGTGTACTGCGCTCACCAGGAACAGCTAAACGGGGTCCACAGACGCCGGGGGAACAAGCCAGCCTCCGAGAAGGAAGGACGGCTTGGTTCCACCGCGCTCAGCTGGCGCCGCTCAGAGACGTCACCCACGTCAGCTGCCCTAACAACCTTCCCTTCTCATTGGCGCCTCTGCCCAGGCCCTCACTGGAAAATTTCGCAGTCCCCTGGCACCGCGGCGGGGTCCCTGGATTAAAAATGTAGCCCCGCCCACTATACCCGTTAGGCGGCGGGGGCGGGGGGGTGGCTGAAGTAAACTGAAATGGACGCAAAGGCCCGCCGCAATGCATTCGGGGAATTGTAGTCATCGGTGCGCGGGGAGTGCACCGGGTTTCTTCTTGTGGTGAGAATATCTTCCAACTGTCATTCAAGGGGAGGAAGAGCTACAAGATCTTCAGCATTAGGGCGAAGCGCAGAGAATCCAGCTGGAGGAAACAACTGTTAGTGTTAACAGTTACTCGGGGCTCAGTCTCAACCACTGAGCAAATGTTCATGGAGCGCTGACTGGGCCAGGAGCTGTGCTAAGAAAGGGCTTTGCGCACATAATCGCCTTTCAAATGTGGAGGAAGGAATGTGCAGAAAACTGGTACAATGCAAAACTGTGTAGTAGTGAAAGCCAACTAGAGCTGCCAGTTACAAGCATCAATGGCTGAAGTTAAGAAACATTGTGAAAGAAGGGAATAGAACATTTTTATAAAGTTCAAACCAAGCAAAACGAATATTTAGAGAAAGGCCCATATATGATAAAATACTGTACAGTAGAAGAAAGGAATGGAGGGGGGAAACAAGCACCACAGTGACCTTCAGGGAATGGGGAGGGTAACGATTGCAGAGGCACCTGAAGTATTTCTCAAGTTGCGGTGGTTCACACGTGTTTCATTATTATGCATATTTAAGATACTCCTTATATATATATATATATTTTGTACTGCACTTCTTAGAAAACATTTTCTAGAAAAATAAAGACGTGTATTTGTATGTTCCATTTCTCTGCCTGGAGCACTGAATGGATCTACTCAAACGTTAAAAAGCTTGGATCACACACACACACACACACACACACACACACAAGCACAATAACAATAAAAAGCCAGTGTACGTATCTTAGAGCAAGATCAGATATCAAAAGCACACTTAGTATTGTATGGAGGGACAAGAGCTCATTGACAGCCAAAGTAGAAATGACAGTGGGGAAGGTTGAGGTGAGGGAGGCTTGCCCGGGGGAGCGGTGAGATCAAATACAGCACTTTCCTTGAGTGGTCCTCTGCCAAGAGGGTAATGCAAACCACTGAATTAGCACAGTCTCCCAGCTTGACAGTGGACACATCCCATGGGTGTTAGTCAGTAGTAAGTGTCAAGGGCTAGTAGTATAAGGTGTCAATCCCCTAGGTGTGGATTGTGAGGCTGAGGGTAACTGGAAGAAGGTAGAGGCAGATATACTGATCCGCCCCTGTCATTTTCTAAGCGAAGGACACCTCTGTTCTTTGCTGAGCTTTGATTCAGAAGTGACAATCACAATCTGGGAGGGAACTGACAAACCCTGGCCAGCTTGTGTGTTAGCTCATATTCTGTTAGTTCAAATGCAGGTCGCCATCCGTTTCCAAACTAATGTCCCATTCTTGCCAACAAGGTGCGAACGGATGTGAATTGACTGCATCTAGGAGGGAGATGCCATCAGTGTGACCTCCCATCTGGCCTGGATTGGTCTCCAAGGCTCCTCCCTGAGGTCCACAACCACACAACCTGCTGACTGGTGTGCTTGAGTTCCACTGACTGGGTGTGGGTCAGTGCTTGGGGCAGACAGACAGATCCTGGTGGGGAGAGCGCACCCCACACACCATCCTGGCAATGACCCTCTGTGTTGTGGGTGGAAAGGAAGGAGGCCATGACCCCAGGGAGATGTAAAAATGGCTCCCTGGCTGCCTACTGAGTCACTGTGGTTCAGGCAACAGGAGTGGCCTTGCCCGACTCCCGAGCTGCCGCTCCTCTCCCTGTTACCGTGCGTCCTCCGGAGCCCTCGGGGTTTTGAGGCACACATCCATGGCAGACCAGGGCTCAGGAGCTGAAGAGAAACACAGAAGTGGAGGGAGGGCCGTTTGCTGCTCCACTTCTCTCCCAGTACAAAACCCCTCCTCTACATACTTGCTTTCTCTTAGTGTTGTTGCTTCCGGCACGTCCAGGGACTCATCTCGGGATGCAGACACTTGAGGCTCCCACTCCGGCCATGGACAAAATGATCTTCCTGGCAGAAAAAAAAAAAAAAAAACAGAGAAAGATGAGCAGGGTAAAAAGACCTTCCTCCACCCCACAAGTATATCCAGGAACAAACAAATCGAAAATAAAGGAGGAATGGAAGAAAGGAAACTGGATACAAGAGGAGGAAACCTCACCCCCCCCAAATTAATTGACCATAGGTTCACAATTTGACCCAACTTTAAAACCAAGAGTTAGTAAAATAATTAGTACATGTACTAATGTACATTAGTACATAATTATGACAAAAGATAAAAGGAGGCTGATTGGCTTTTTTGCCTCTACAACATAGGTTCTGAATTAACTTTAATGTCTGCTAAGATGCACCAGGTGGCTAACCTTCAGAAACTTAATACGAGGGCTCAAATTATGGTTATACCTAGTAAAATAACCATATTTTCTAGCTCCTGTATTTAATGCTTTAACATCTCAGGCCTTCCTGACTTTGGAGGGACTGTCCCTGTCAGGCTTAGTTAATTCCTAGAGATGGTCAACAGCTTGCCTGGGAGCACACCTTTCACATGTAAACCAACCAATACAGAGCCTTTACCCCCAAGCACCTCCTCTAAGAAGTTCTTACACTCAGGCCACTATCCCCTGCCCTGATCACCTGAGGGACAGGGACAGACTACTCCAGATACCACTATGGCCTGGAGCCCACTGAAATTATTCAAACTAGCCAGTCTTAAGCCTGCTTACCCTGCCTCACCTGTCCCTTCCCATGGAAACCACAAGAAAGGGTCTTGCCCACATTTTCCCTTCACTCCCTCTTTTTCCTGACCAACCCGGGTGCTTCCCTGGGTGGCCCTCCATGGCTCTCAGGACCTCCTTCCTGAGAGTCTACAAAACTTCTTCCATTGTGAGTCTACAAAACTTCCATTGTGACAGTTATTGCTATATCTTCCTGGTCCCCTTCAAACATCTGAGACCCCTAGGGGTGCCTGGGTGGCTCAGTCGGTTAAGCTTTTGGCTCAGATCATGATCTCAGGATCAAGGGTCAAGCCTCCTGTTGGGCTCCTTGTGTGGGGTGCTGTTGGCTTGAGATTCTCTTTCCCTCTGCCCCTTCCTTCCCCCTGCCCCCGCTTGTGCTCTTTTTCTCTCATTACAATAAATAAATAAATAAATAAAACCTTAAATAAAAAAAGCCCAGCCGGAATCCCAACTAATTTAAACATGGTGAATATTTTGCAATTATAGATTTTCCAATATGTTCTGTTTAGTGCCTATTTCAACATCCTCTCAGTCACGTGTGCCTTGACCTTGAAGGGGACACATTTTACCTTGTTATGCACAGGGCACACAAACCGCTCTATGACACGCAATCTTTGCAGATAGGATCTTATTGCACCCAACCTTCTGCAAGAACAAAGGTATGACATCACATTTATGACATCCTACTGTGAGGACATTTGGTTGACACATTTGTTAAGGACATGCAACTACAGGGGGCGACTGGGTGGCTCTGTCCGTTAAGTGTCTGCCTTGGCTCAGGGTGTGATCCCAGGGTCCTGGGATCCAGTCCTACCTCGGATCCCTGCTCAGTGGGAAGCCTGCTTCTCCCTCTCCCTCTGCCCCTACCAGCCCCTTGTGCTCTCACTCTCGTGCTCTCTCTCAATTAGCTAAATAAAATCTTTTAAAAGAAAAAAAGGACATACACGTCCAAAGTCTTTCAGTATTTTTTCGGTTCTGGAGGTGACATATTCCTTGTTTATAAATTTTACATAAGCCCGTTTAGGCTGTTACTGGTCCATGAGCCCAGGTTGGGTGGGGCTCCCCTCTACAAAAGGCTCTAGGATCTGTCCAAGTTAAAATCGCCTTTTGGGGGGCAAATGGGTGGTTCAATTGGTGAAGCGTCTCCCTTTGGCTCAGGTCATGATCTCAGGGTCCTGAGATGAAGTGCAGCGTGGGGCTCCCTGCTCAGTGGAGAGACTGCTTCTCCCTCTGCCTTTGACCCCCTCCTCCAGCTCCAGCTCTCTCTCAAGTACAAAAATAAAATCTTTTTAAAAAATATCACCCATTATTTCCCTAAGTGAAAAGGCTTTATAGCAAGCACCTCTCCAGTTTCCTGGAATCCCTGGAATTGTCCATGGGCTCCCGATGCAAGAAACAGCCCTCCTTGGCCCTAGGTTATAGACCATGAAAGGAGCAATTGTTGGCCATGCACTGGGCTCTCCTGGAAACAGAGTCTCTCACAGACTCTGAGCCTTCATAACCCGCTGTCTGTTACTCCGCGGGTCATGGTACCCCACCAGCTTAATGTAGTTACCAAGACCTTCTTGCTACAGACTGAACCAGTCTGCATATCCAACCTGCAGGTGGGGGCGGCTGCTTGGGTCCACAGTCCTTGTCAGATTCCGCGGCTTGCGGGACGTCAGCCTTACCTTCTGTCCCTTGGCTACTTCAGGATTCCCTTGGGATCAACTGAGTGACCATCAATGGCAGTTGACACATTTTGGTTTTGACGCCATCTCTCCTTCCTGGTCAGGTGCCAGCCACACTTCCTAGAGAAGCCCTTGTCCTAGTCCTTAAAAGTCTCAGCCCCAGGCTGAAAATGATGTGGACATACCAGAGTCCACTGGGATGGAGAGCGTGAGATTAAGATTCCATAGGAAGTGTTGTCTTGGCATCGGGGAACATCAGAGGGCCTCCAGTGGCCTTACTCTCAGTTCCCTTCGCCCTCTGCTCCCACGGATCGGGTCTCCTGGCCAAACAGCCCTCCTTATCCCAGGGACCAGGCACAGTTTCTCCTCAAGTCGTAAGGTCCAGTTCCCTGACAGCCTGTGGAATTATCCAGCAAGCCAGCCATGCCCTCCTGCAGGACGTAGGGCTCACCTTCACTCTCTTGTTACTCCAAGGTCTGACCCCCCACAGCCCTTGTTCTTTCTGCTCCCAGGTGCACCCCCCTGTGGCCCTGCACGGTATGGGCCATAAGTACACGTGGGTTATAAATTACTGTGGAGCTCATCTGTTCAGCATCCGGGCATCCCATTACATTAGGGTGGGAATCACTCCCCCACCAATGGGTGAAGAGGAGAAAAATGAAATCCTTCTGCTCTGTACCTTTGTCAAAGCACAATGATGAGGCTCATGGACTTGAAGTTATTTGGATAATAAACTATTTGGGGCTTGTAGGAATTCACTGGGGCTAAAGGGTGGCCTGTATGTGAATGATGAGCAGGAGGGAAGGCTGCAAAAGCAAGGGCTTGGGTGGTCTCTTAAAGGTCGAATTCCAGGCAATGGGGAACCCTCAAATAATTACAGCAGGGAAGTAACATCAGATTCTCATCTCACTTCGTCCTGACAGCAGCGTGGAGAATGGATGCAAGGGAGGCGGAGAGTGGAATCAGCAAGATTGGCAGGCAGTCTACTGCACTAGTCTGTGCAAGAGATAGGAATGGGTGAACCAGAACACTGGCATCAGAAAGGGAGGGACGGACTTAAGATATTTGGCAGGCTGAAGATACAGCAGAATGGAAAATTAATGGAGTGGAAAGAGGTCTTTAAAGAAGTCTGAATGGGGGGGCACCTGGTTGGCTCAGTCGGTTTAGCATCTGCCTTCGGCTCAGGTCATGCTCTCAGTGACCCAGGATTTAAGCACCACATCAGGCTCCCTGCTCACCAGGGGGGCCTGCTTCTCCCTCGCCCTCTACCAACCATCCCCCACCCGTGCTTTCCTGCTCTCTGTCAAATAAATAAATAAAATTAGAAAAAAAAAGAAGAAAAGAAGTCTGAATGGATCGTTTCCACAGTACAGGGGAGTAAGTAGCCTGGAACTGCAAATGAAGATTTGGAGTGGCTTTTGAGGAAATGAACAAGAGAGTTGGCCATGGACATTTGAAGTAAAAACCCATCAAATACTGATCAATAGGAGCTAGTTAAGTAATTTAGGGTATATCCATTAATGCCTGCATTTCCTTTTAAAGAATAAACTGGAATTCATTCACATTTGTAAAGATCTCGAAGGTAGAGTGATTTTTTTTTTTGAAAAAAGCAAGTCAGAGAATACTATATGCCTAACTAGACAAATAAACATATATTTCTAAAGGCCTGAGAGAAATCAGGTTACCCATGAAGTGGATTCCCAGGCAACATAAAATGATTAAAAATAAAAAATAAAAGAGAAAGAGAAATGGGACATAGATGGGAAAATCAAACTTGCACTTTTTGAAAAAACGTATTTATCTTAAACTTCCATGCTATAAACCTAGTTTCTCAAACAAGATGTGGGTGCTCGTGTATTCGATAAGTTTGGAACATTAAGAAAAGTTTATGTTTTCCTTACCGAAGGTATATGTAGATACGTGCTCCTTATGAAAACATCAATGTATTACAGACAATACTGGAAGTACCATTGACCACAGCCTCCAACCCCACCAATGTCTACTCTCATAAGAAATAAGCACCATTTTCAGTTTGGTGAATACCTCTGCAGTCACTAAAAGACCCTTTTTTTTGTTAACTCATAAAAGAATATTTTTATTCGGCTGAAAGCAAAACTTCAAATAGTACGTTTTGCAAAAGGACATTTTGGGATAAGGTAAACACACGGAGTGATTTGGTGTCTTCCGAGCACTGTCTCGTCTCGGGCTTGAGAATCCTCTATTTCTTGGAGAGGCATTTGGCCGCCATTCCAACCTTCTTGGCAGGTGACAGTATTTGGGGCATGTATGTGGGCAAAGCATCAGTGATGGCATTTAGAAGAAGGTGCTCCGATTGATCCGTTTCCAGTCTAAGTGGGGTAATAAGAGACACAGCTGTGGTGCGGGGCTTCACATCTTTTTTCTGGGGTGTGGATCCTAGGGTAGTGTTCGGACGTGGTGGGCCTTTTTCATAGCCAGTTTTCCCCTTCCTCCGGAATCTGGGGGCTTCCCATCATGAGCAGAGGGTTTTGGTGGTGGCAAAGCTGAATGAGATTCTGCTTCTAGAAACTGGACGAAAGTCCTGAAAAAGAATTCTTGGCCATAGGTCCGTGATCTGGCTTCACACATGTGTTGGGGGCACTTTTGGGTCCAGGCACCTGAGTCATCCAGCTGGTAACACCATCTGGCCCTTCACTGAACAGCTGCCACATCTGGTCTTCTCCGATCCCCAGCATGCTTCCCATCAACCTTAACGCTTCCTGCCGTTCGGCATCAGGTGCTTGGAAAGATCCCAGGAAGAGTCTCCTTAGTAGGGTTTTGTCCACCATTCCTTCGGACTTACTGACTAAGTTCATCAGTTTCTTCGGTGTGTCCTCCAGGATTTCCTGCTGGACCTCATTCTGTTTCTTGAATTCTTGGAGTTGGTCTTCCTTCAGCTCCAAGTCAGCATTTGTTTTATGGAATCGTCCCTGTAATGACTTCAGTTTTCCTTCCAGGCTGTCTGCCTTTTCCATCCATTCGGCAAGTTCCAACTTGAAGTCAGCTAGGATGTGACCATACTGCTTTCCTTCTTCCTGGGAGGCAGCAAGCTGCAGTGCAGTGTCCTCTTTCTGCTGGGTCACCACATGCAGCTGCTCCTGCAGCGACTCTACCTGCAGACTGGCTCCACGGCTGGCATTTTCCATGGCAGTGGAAGACACAACTAGTTTTCCCTGCAAGACCGTCACTTCCTTCCTGAGTTGAGCCACTTTGTCTTCTGAGGCCAGAGCTTCCCGGCGATGAGCGTCTTCGGCGTCTAGAGCCAGGTGTCGCCGTCTCTCCAGCTCCTGGGTTAGGCGTAATTCGCTCTCACATAAATGGTGAACCTCCTTTGGAGGGCATAGGTTTCCATTTGTTTCTGTTTCAGGGCCAACAGGACTTCATCTCTCTCCTGTTGGCACAGAACTGTCTTTTCCTGCATTGATGTAACTGCACTGACAAGCCGGTTCACTTCCCCGGTCTCCTGCTCTTCTCTCTCTTGCAATAGTTGCTCCAAAGCAAGTGCCTTCTCTTTCATCACAGCACCCTGGGATTCCTCCTCTCTCCGCATCACTGAAAGCAGCCTATGTGTCTCTTGCAATGCCTGATTTCCCACTTCCTTTCCTCTAGAGGCTTCCACGACTTTTGCATTTTCCTCCCTCAGTTGACAAACATCCATTTCAAACTCTGCTGTTCTCTCCTTCAGATTGGTGACCGTCTGCCTCAAAAGTTCATTTTCACTCACTTGGCTACTGAAGTTCTCCTGTAAAGAAAGCAATTCCTCACTTTTCACTTGGATTCGGAGTTCCTGATCCTGAAGGAAGTTTTGTAGAACGGCCTGTTTCTCCTTCAGCTGCTCAATGTCGGAATCCCTGTGTTCCTGCCGTTGGCCTTCTCCTTCCCACGTGCCAGCCACTGAATCAATCCATCTCTGATTATCTTCCTGGAGGGTTCGAATCATTGTATCTTTTTCTTGCATTGATTTTTTAGCTCTTCTACCTCCTCTTGGAGCAACTGAGAAGCCTCACTCACTCTGTCAGATTTCATGGCCTCCAGAGAGTCCGATGACTCCAAGGAGTCGGTGGAGGGCTGGAGGAAAATCACGTCCAGTTTCCCTAGAAAGAGATCCTTGGCATTGCAAAGCTCCCTGATGCTGAGCTGAATTTGTGCCAGTTCCTTCTCTAAATGTTGTAATTGTACTTCATTGCCTTTGTACCTTTGCAT
Source organism: Callorhinus ursinus (assembly GCF_003265705.2). Taxonomy (NCBI): domain Eukaryota; kingdom Metazoa; phylum Chordata; class Mammalia; order Carnivora; family Otariidae; genus Callorhinus; species Callorhinus ursinus. The sequence continues at coordinate 1,065,097 of NW_027397182.1, read as the reverse complement.
CAGGTCACTAGAGGTCATCTTTAGTTCAGAATCCTTCTCGCTGCTGGTGAAAGCCGGCGCCTGGAGTTGTGCCAGATCTCTCTGAAGCTGGGGTGACTCACGCTTCATATTTTGGACTGTAGTCATCACCTGCTGTTTCCACTCTTCCATGATCTTCACTCGCTGTTTTAATGTGTCCCGTTCCTGTAGAAGCTGGTTCAACTGATCCATATTAACTCCTCGAACCTCATTAACAGTGCTGGATGGTTGCAGGAGTGTCAATAAAGTCTGACATTTCTGACTTAACACATCCACTTCGAGGTCTTTTTCTCGAACAATGTGTGATAAATTCTGAATCATTTCTCTAAACATCTCCTGACCACTACTCTCAATTCTAGTGGACAGTTTTTTATTTTCCTCTTGCATCCTCTGGAGGTCTGCTTCTGTGGCAGCAATTCTATCTGCCATTTTGTCATATTCTGTCTTCAGATTGCTGTTCTCCCTCGTTTTCTCATTTAAGGCAGCCAAGACCTGTTCACTTTTCCAAGCATACTCTTGCAATTGCCGCTGAAGTCTCTTCACGTCCCTGTTCTGGCTGTGAGAAGCCACAGAGATCCTGCTGGAAAGACCCTGAATCTCCAAATCTTTCTGCTGGATGATCTGAGTTAGTTTACCAATCTCCTCTTTGGAGAGCCAATCGATCTGTTCCATCAGTTGGATGTTCTCTTCAGTTAGAAACTTCATCTCCAGTTCGTGTTCTTTGATTCCTAGGACTAATCTTTGAGTTTCGGCTTCAGATGAATCAAGCTTTTCACGTCCGTTTTCTCTAGGAAGAGGCTGACTTGTTGTGACTTCCACATCATCACAGTCTTCTGTTGGAATGTGCTGGCTTTTGTCAGGCAGCCAGGCTTTCATCTGTTCTATCGTGTCCTGCAAATTCTGAATCCCCTCGTCTTTTGCTGAAAGGAGCTGAGCGTGTTCAATAGTCATCTGCTCCTGCCGGTATTGGAGTTGGTCCACTTTCTGCTTCTGCTCTTGTAAAGAATGAAGCAGTCCTATCTTCCCCTGCTGTTGGTTGTGAATGATCTTCTGTTGCTCTCTGATTTCCTCCTCGAGATCGCCTTTTAACTCCTGGAGTTGAAACACCTCACACTCTAGTTCTATGATCTCGTCTAGGATTTTAGGGTCGACCGCAGGTACAGAGCGACTCTGTTGTCTTGGGCTCTCCAGTTCTTCTCTCAGATGATGACTTTTGTCTCTCATGGATGGGAGACACCTCTCTTTGTCCTCCACGGATGGCTGGAAAATGTCATTGCCTCTGAAGGTTTGGATAGAGTGACCGAATTCCTCCTGAAGCTCTGGACTTCCTGTACGTTCTTCAATATACATCTCTTTCTCTTTAATGAGTTGTGTCAATCGCTCTGCTCCTCCAAAGCAGAGGACAGCATTTCCTTCGTTGCGTTATGGTCGGCGTCCATCTGCTCCATCCTCTTTTTGAGATGTACTATTTCCAGGTCTTTCTCTTGACTATGTCGAATGAAAGGCGCATGCTCTAAAGGGGACAATTCTTTGATAGTTTGCTCATACTTATTCGTTTCCTCCAACAGCTTCTTTTCCGCCCGAGACAATTTTGCTATTAACCGTCCTTTTTCTATTTTTAAAGCCCTCACAGCAGTGTTGTTTTCCAGAGAATCCTCGTTGTTCCGGAGAATAGATTCTTCCAGCTGATGTCTTACATCCTGGAGCACCAAAACCAACTTTTGGTTTTCTGCTCTGAGATCAGAAGCAATGTTGTTTAAATTGTCATTCAGCCGCTCCATTTCTGCAAGTTGTTGCTTCAACCTTCTAAGCTCAGTTTCCTTTTCTTGAAGTACATCATCTTTTCCATGGCCAGGAGAGTATTGATCTTGTAGGTCTTCTACCCATTTTTTCATACTCGAGGAGTTGTTTGCGGTGCCTGTCCCTGACGTCGGCCAGTTTTTCTTGATGGACACTGTGCAGTGTTGCAACTCCGAGTTGATGTTCCTCAATCTCCCTCATCCGCTGCTCGTCTAGGTCCCTGATGGTGCTCTTCAGTTTCCAGATGGCATTGGAGTCTGAGTTATTTGGTCCTTTGGACAAATGTTTCCAAAGTGAAAGCTCAGCCTCCAGTGTTTCGATCTCATTGAGGAGTCTATTGATTTGTGTCTGAGATGATATGACATCAGCAAAGTCCATCGTGAGATCCGAGTTGTAGCCGGTGAAGGAAGTCTCACTGCCATCCCCTCCCCGCTGGGAATGGCCTAGGCCAGAGCCCAGGCCATCAACCCAGGAGCACATCTTCGCCGGTCATATAACTGTCACGGTCCGCTGTGGAAAAGCGTCCAGCGCAGTCGGACTACCCCGCCAAATGTCCTAGAACCCCTGCCTGAGCCAGGCTAAGAATCAGAACACAATAGGCGTTTCTAGGCAATGCCTGCCTGGGTGCGGCCCCCGCCAGGTTGCTAGGAAAGGCCGAGGCCTTGGGCCTTCTCAAGACCGACTCTGGCCACTGGTTCTGGTCCCAGCCACTCATCCGCACGACTTCCCTCGCAGGGCTGGGCCCTTTCCTTTTCTCCCCCTGCTTCCTGGCTGTCCTGGGTGGGCCGCTACTGAGTGCTCCTGCCTGACTGCCTCCAGGTGCCCGCCAACAGAAAATGCATCTGGCCCTGGACTTTCTGCACTAAGTGGTGTCAGGGTAGACAAACTCCTGCAGCTTGTACTTTAAACACAACAGTATCTTTTTAATTAAGGTGCAATGTACATAGTCACACACATCCATTCACCTAGGAGAGCAGATCCAAGGTGCATTTGACAAATATCTACACCTGCTTAGAGGCACCGCCCTCAAGGAGACTTTGGGCATTTCCAGCCTCCAGAGGCTCCAGAGTCTATGGATTTGTGTCTGCGATGAGATGACATAAGCAAAGTCGATCGTGAGATCGGAGGTGTGGCTGGTGAAGGAAGTCTCACTCACTCCTGAATGACCTGTCCCTCCCCTCCCGGCCAGGTCTGCGGGGACAGTGCGTCCCACACTCGGGTTTGGTGGTTCACCGGCTCCGGGGAGCACCCTGCAGGTGAGCTCTCTCCCTCCTCTGTGCTGACTTGTCCCGGCAGGGGGTTGCGGGCGGCAATGGCGGGGCCGGGTAGCGGTGCTACCCGCTCTGCGCAGGGCGGCCTCGGGTCTCCCGCGGCGGAGGCCAGGCTGCTTACTGAGCCCCTAGCCTGGCCAAACAAGGCTTGGCGGGCGGCGCTTTTGGATGGAAGTGGCGAGGGCGGGGTGCCGGCCTAGGCGGGGAATCGGTGTAGCTGCCTTGGTGGGCCCCAGAGCTGCCTAGCCCGAGTTCCGCAAGTCGCCGCCGCCACCATAAAGAAGCAATTCAACCACATAAAGCAGCTGGCCAACCAGACCGTGGGCAGGGGATTGTTCTGATTCGGGCTGGCCTGAGGAGCGCCCGGTGCAGTCGGGCGGGGGGCTGGGGGTTGAGGCGGTGGGGACGGAGGGCGGCCGCTCCGCTGGCCCACTATTCTGGTCCTCCGCTGCCTCCCCGGCGGCCCGTAACCCGGAGCTGTGCCATACCGAGACTTGTCGCCCAGCTCTTGGCCGACAACCGGCTCCCGGCTGCCCACGGTCCTGGACCCGCCAAGCACGGCTGTTGAGTTCATTTCCTCCCAGTGTGGACTGCTTCCCCTCGCCCCTTTTCCCCCGTTCTACAGATTCCCTCAGGAGAGTGTTTCATTTCTAGCCGCATAAAGTCATGGGTTTTTGTTTCTGTCTCCAGCTATTCACACATGGTGCACATATTCTGGGTGTTTATGGGGAAAGAGAGCTGGGTGGATCGGCCCCACAGATGACTGTCTTCTTCCTGCGGGCATGCCAGTCCATCTCCCCAGTGTTGGAGTCCACAGCCAGGAAGATCATTTTGTCCATGGCGGGAGTGGGAGCCTCAAGCCCCTGGATCCCGAGATGAGTCCTTGGACGTTCTGGGAAGCAACAACACTAAGAGAAAGCAAGTGTGTGGAGGAGGGGTTTTGTACTGGGAGAGAGTGGAGCACCAATCGGCTCTCCCTCCACTTTTGTGTTTCTCATCAGCTCCTGGGCCCTGGGCAGCCATGGAAGTGCGCCTCAAAACCCTGAGGGCTCTGGAGGACACACAATAACAGGGAAGGAGTGGCAGTTCGGGGGATGGGCAAGACCACTCCCATTGCCTGAACCACAGTGACTCAGGAGGCAGCCAGGGAGCCATTCTTACATCTCCCTGGAGTCCCGCCTCCTTCCTTTCCTCTTCTGTACAATATTTTATCATATATTTGTGTATCTGTAAACATTCCTTTTGCTTGGTTTGAACTTTATGAATGTTTTATTCTTTCACTACATATAATATTAACTTCAGCCATTGATGCTTGTAACTGGCAGCTCTAGTTCGCTTTCACTACTAGACAGTTTTGCATTGTACCAGTTTTCCGCACATTCCTTCCTCCACATTTGAAAGGCGATTTTGTGCGCAAATCCCTTACTTAGCACAACTCCTGGCGCAGAGTGGGCGCTCGAGGAACATTTGTTCAGTGCTTGAGACGGAGCCCCGACTAACTGTAACACTAACCCTTGTTTCTTCCGGCTGAATTCCCTGTGCCTTTTCCCCTTTGTGAATGACAGCCTAAAATATTCTGAGCAGCAAGAAGAAAACCGATTCTCTCCTGTGGCACCCAAAACTACAATTCCCAGAAAGAATTGCCGTGCTCCTTTGCGTTAATTTCAGTTTACTTCGCCCCCTGAGCGAGCTTCCGGGTTGTGTGGGCGTGAACGAAGAATTATCCAATGATCGCAAACGCGGGTGGAGGGGGCGTAAAATTGTCCAATGAGCGTGTGGATTGAGGCGCCAATGAGCGGGAAGGTTTCTCCCGGACCTGACCTGAGCTCCGTCATTGAGCCGCGCCACCGCGCTGAGAGCGGTGGAACCCAGCCCCTCTGTCCTATCCTCTAGGCGGCTGGCTCGTTCCCTCCGCGTCTGTGGATCCCGCTTCGATGTTCTCGGTGGGCGCAGCACCCCAGAACCTCCACGGCCATGGCCACTAGCCTGAGGACGCCCTCCTTCACCTCCTGTTCTTCCTCCTCGACAGACACAGACGACGAGGGAGTGCGCGGCACTTGCGAAGATGCTTCTATGTGCAAGAGGTGTCTACCGGGCGCGTGGTCAGGGGCCGGCGTCCCCGGGGGGCTGGGGGCTGGTGGGAGGCGGGCCTGTGTCTCCGGAACACGCTTGTTCGCCAAAAGGTAGCCGTCAATTCGTGCGACCCTCGCTTGACACCTGTGAAGTGCACAGGGCAGTGGTTCATTTATGGAGCCGATAATTCACTTGTGCTGTGCGCCAGGCCTGGGGAGAGCGTGACTGGGAATCCGGCCTGAACCAGGCAGACGGGGTCTTGGCCTTCTTGGGGCTAAAGTCTTGGTGGAAGACCGACAAGAAGCAAGTATGTCTAGTGTTGATGGGGGAGGAGAAGTTCAGGTTCTACCTCTTGAATAGGTTCATTACATTGGGGATTGTCAGGATCCCCATTGTGCACCTGAGATCACGCCAGTGAAGGTGTGTGTGGGTGGGTGGGGTGGGGGCGCTGAATGATCTGCCCAGGGCCACGTAATACTGGTGTGCAGAGCCAGTACTTTCCAGAGCTCTTGTGTGTATGCCACGGGAGTCTACATTCTAGGGGTGTAGTGGGGACAGCGTTGTGAGCAGATACGTGTCCCATATCGGAAAGTCCGAGGCTGGAATGTACTTAACAGAAATTGTTGAGAGTGTACTTTGTGGTTGACCCTCCCCTTTGGGTGGGTGGTGGGTATTCAGTGATTGGGAACCCATGGTAAATAGGACTGACATGGTGTCTGATGTACTCACCACCTGGTTGGAAAAGACAGGAAGCAAATAATTACCCATGAAATACATAATTACAGTGTTGCGTTGAGTGCTGAGAAATAGAGTGCATTAGAGTTTGTAATTTAGGCAATAATGGTTAACCTGAGAACAGAAGGCTAAGAACAAAACCGGGATGTGTTGTGTGTAGGGGGTGTTCACTTAGAACAAGGAAGGAGTGTGAACTGGTAAAGGAATTGAGAGAATGCCCCTTGAAGCTGGGGCCACGTGTTGAATGTAGGGTGGGGAAAGCCAAGGTTTGGGGTTAAGACTTGCACTTTTTGTAGGTTCCTGGAGACTAAGCATAGTGATTTAAAACATGGAGTCCAGGGCCAAGCTGACTGTAGCTCTGCCCCTTATGAGCTGTGTTCCTAAACCATTCTGGGTCTCAGTTTCCTGATGTGAGAAATGGGGATGATGATAATCCCACTTCATAGATCATTGTAAAGATTAAATGATATTTAACATTAATGAAACACTTAGAGCCATGGCTGACATGTAGTGGGTGTTAGTGGTGTTTGATTCCATAAATAGATAAATACTTACATAAGTATTGAAGACTGGAAGGCAGTCTGTGGTGAAATTTGTGAACTTAAATGGCTTCCACCCAACTTCATTTCTTCTCCAGGTTTCAGGTGCTGTTGACCACATGTGTAGAACTGTTGAATTAGAAATAATTTTTCTCATACCAACTGTTATTTGCTAAGAGAATCTGAAGTGCCATCAAGATGATCAGAGGGAAATAAAATACTTTCAGGGGCATATCACAGTTAGGTATATTTAAAATTTGTTGATGATTTGTTATATTTATATTTGTTGGTGACAGTTTGTGCAAATTTGCTTATTTAAAAAAAAGAGTGAATTAACTGTAGAGTAACTCAGACACAGTGAAAGAACAGGGAAGTAGTTTAACTATAGCTTGCCTTTTCTTGACTCTCTATTGGATAGTTTTTATAATTTCCCTGTTCTTGTCTGCCTCAGTTTCCAATGCCCCCCTCTGTCTGCAGACATCTAAACATTGTAGGGGAAGTTTGGGTTTGGAATGGCAGAGACTCTAAGGCAGTGGTACCCAGCCCAAAGTGCACTTCATCAGAGCCTGTGGGGCTTTTTAAAGAAAACACAGATTTTCACGTCCTTGTCTAGACTCATTGAATCAGAATCTTCTGGGTTAGGTCCTGGCTCTAAAAACCAGGTATGTTTCCCATCTGGAATCATTACATGAAAGCTTTTTTTGCACTGGGCTTTCCTTCGTCTGAACAACATGCAGCAAGATTGGGAGAATCCATAAGTTAATGTGTGAAGACATTTTGCAGGCCTCTGTCCTTCATGTTCTGTGATATCTTGATCTGCATCTTCACTGCAATGTGTTAAACCCTTAAACCTTGTCAGAAAATCATGTTATTAATAACATAGAGATTCCTTGCATGAATCATGGCCATATCACTTTATGCCTCAGTCCTCTCTTTGGAATCAGGATAAGATTGGAAACCCACCTTTGGGATGTAAGGATTAAAAGAGAAATAGATCGAAGGGAGTTGGCACAGGATTTGGCACAGAGTGTAGCCTTCAATAAAGTATTATTACTGCTTTTGATTTTCCTCCATTTTTTTTTTTTTTTACAGATTGTATTTCTTTATTTTAGAGAGTGACTGCATGAGTGTGGCAGAGGAGAGGCAGAGGAAGAGGGAGGGGGAAAGAATTTCAAGCAGAATCCACACTGATTTTGGAGCCCATGTGGGGCTCAAACTCACAACCTTCAGATCATGATCTGTGTCAAAATGAAGAGTTAGACATTCAATTGACTGGAACACCCATGCGCCCCTTGATTTCCCTCCATCTGAATATTATTTAGTTGAAGTTACTGACTGTGGGTTAGGCTGGTTCCTGCCGCCCTAGGTTATAGCCATAAAACCCCTAAAATCACATTAAGAAGGCCAGTTAGCCTCCCAGGACACCTAGGATTCCCTCTAAGAAAGGGAACCAGCCTTTCCTCCCGTGACAGTGGTCAGCATCCTCCATAAAGGCCACTGGGAGCACACCTGTTGTCAAACACAGTGGCTTTGTTACTCATCCTAAGGGAGAACCCACGTCATGGCGACTGTGGGGCTGATCCGTAAGAAAGAGGGTGTTAGAAAGAACTTATAGGATTTGGGCTTTGGGCGGATGTTTTTGGGAGTGTTCAAGGAAGCAGGGGTGTTGCCTGGACTGGGTACTGAGGCGAGGCGAGGCGAGACAGTTCTGGGATCGGGTAGCTCCATCAGTGTTTTCTAGAAGGAGGTGTGAGGAGCATGACGAACGATGTCATTCAGAAGGAAGGCACTCACTCGTATCAGCTGGGAGAGAGGAAGATTGGCATTTTGGGGTGGGCACAACAAGTTTGTTTTTGTCTGTTTGGACAAAAGAGAAAGTGGTCCTATTTTGTGTCCCTTCATCACCGGGGCCACAACACCTCATGCTACTGTTCTGCGAGGTCGTTTGTGTCCCAACAGGAGAACCATGTGGTGTCTCCTTGAGTGCCAGGCCCACTGCAACCAGCCATGCAGCCCGGCTCATGGTGCCAGTCCGCCTCCTCGATGTCAGCACTGCTCTTCCTTTTTTCCCAGCGGAGGGGGGAGGCCTTCAAAAGACAAATAGGTGTTTGTCAGGCAGAAGAAACTAGCCTGGCCATGGAAGCCCAGGGCTGTGTCAGCGGCACCTGACATTGGGCCGGGGAGCGGGGAGCAAGAGAGAATTCTGGAGAGGTTGTCAGAGAATGATACGTGGGAGGACCGAGGGGTTTCAAGTGGGGGAGCTGACGTGCTCCAGGGTTTCAGACGATCCCCAGAGGCCGTGTGAAATGATGTGGTGACAAAGGGCAGGTCTGTTACCCTTTCCTTCCCTGTGGCCACACCCCTGGCTCAGGTCCCTTCTACCTGCTCTGTTGCAATGTCCTTCTCGTTCTGCCTGCTTCTCATCCAGCTCCCTCTCCCATCCACGTGCTCCTGCTCTGGCCAGGATAATTTTTTTGGAATTCCACATCTTCTCCTGTTACTGAATTCCTCAAAACCGTTTGATTCCCCATCAGCCACAAGGTGAGAATCTGTACTGCGTGGCGTGACTCACTTTACTTTTTGTGATCCTCTCACAGGTCCCTGGGTCTCCCGCTGCCACCTGGAAAACTATATTTCAATGTCTCAGAATTATCGCCCATCCATTCTTTCCAAAACTGCTCGAGATCCCCTTCCTATGTTTTTCTCCTTGCCACTCCCCCCCCCCCCCCAACTCCGTGAATGGGGCCACTGTGTCCTTCAGGTCCCACATGCAAAAGGGAGGAGTCATCTTGGAATTCTGCTTTTACTTCCTTACCCCCTTATGTGATCATTCACCCAGACCTGTGATTTTATCTGCTAAATATTTCTGGAATCTACCTCCTTTTCTCCACCTCTGCTTCTGCCCTTTCAGTCTTAGTTAAGGTCATTTGTGGTCTGAGCCATGGTGCTAGTCTGCTCGCTGAGCTTCCAGGTGCTTCTACCTCCCCCAAATCTCTGTCTCCCCCTGAAGCCAGAGGTTTGTGGAAGGCCCATTCATTGATGTCACTGCCTAGTTTCCTGGCTTCTTGTTGCCATTCGAGATAGACCCAAACGTTCCTTCTGTGTGTTCATGGCTGCTCCATCCTCCTTCTCCAGTCTTGCTTCCCGCTCGCCTTCCCTGCCCTACACAGTCTGGTCAGTCCTTCCAGTGTGCCCTGTGTCCCCCGGCCTTGGGGCGGCTCAGCTGCTCTCTCTGCCTGAGATGCTTTTTCCCCCACCCCCCTTGCCTCATGAGCTCTCATCTTCCCTCAGATGACTGCAGTCACCCCACATTCTTTATTGGATGTCTATTCAGTTGCCGGAGGCTCGGTTCTTGTGCGCTTCCAGATGTGACCCAAACAGACCACGGTGGAGCTGTTAGCAAGCCTTTCTTCCAGTGAGAGAAGCAGCCAGTAAACACAGAGCCAAGGAATCCAGCATGTCAGGGGTGCTGGATCCTGTAGGAGGGTTGGAAGGGGTTGTCATCTGAGCTGGGATGGCCAGGGAAGGCCCCCTGAGGACAAGGGTGGGGAAAGCCCTGCAGGAGGTGAGGGAGTGGGCCCTGTGCCTGTCTGTGGGAACAGTGTCCCAGGCAGAGAGAAGGGGGAGTAGGAAGGCCTCTGTGGAGGGAGCTGGCCTGACTTGTTCCAGGAATGACAAGGCCAGAGTAAGGGAGAAGGGGGAGAGTAGCAGATGGGGTGTTAGGGACCTGGGGTGGTGGCCACTGGGGGATTTTGAAGTGAAGAATGAGGTGAGCTGACTTGGGTTTTAATGGGATCACTTCAGCTTCTCTGTTGAGAACAGTGAGGGTGGAAGCAGGGAGATCAGTTAGTAGGCTACTGGAATATTCCAAGTCAGAGATACTGCTGGCTTGGATCAGGATGGTAGGAGTGGAAGTGCTGAGGATCGACCAGATTCTGGGTACATGTTGAAGGGAGAGCTGATGGGATATACTGACAGATGGGATGCGTGTGAGGCCAATGAGTCAAAGAAGGTGCCCAGCCTTCTGGCTCATGTCAGATGCGGCTCCCTCCCCCCGACACCTGCAGACAAGGTCTAGCTCATTATCTGTTCTCTGTGCATCTCCTTTGTGGCAGTCAGTCCTGTTGCAATGCAGACATCTCGTTTAATGTTTGTCTCCCCCGTGGGAATAACGGTGCTGAGAGGGACCATGTGTGTCTCAGTGCCATGTGCCTCGTAGACCCCTAGTAAGTATTTCTGAGCCGGCAGAGTGATGAGGAACTGAATGTAGATGCTCAAGGTTCTATTTCCTGATGAGGTCTCCAAATTCCCATGTTCTGTCTCACTGGTTTTGAGTGGTCTGTGTGTTTTGGAAACTAGGCCATGGGCTGTAAGACTGAAATTCTATTGTGAGAATTCCAGAAGTTTTTCTGCTGTCAACCGCATCGAAAAACATCCCCCTTGACATGCAAGTGGGTCAGAGGATCTCCTTTTGGGAGAGTCAGCATTTTACAGAGGGGCCTAGGCCTTTCCAGCTCACTGATGGCATCTACACAGCTCTGCCCAGAGTGCAGGGCTGAGATTGTGATCTCAGATATTCTGAAGGTGAGGACCTCTGCTTTCCCTCCCCAGAGAAGACATGTCACTATATTTATTTATTTATTTAGATTTTATTTATTTATTTGACAGAGAAATAGAGAGAGAGCACAAGCAGGGGGAGCGACAGGGAGAGGGAGAAGGAGGCTCCCCGCTGAGCAGGGAGCCCAATGTGGGGCTGGGTATCAGAACCCTGGGATCATGACCTGAGCCGAAGGCAGATGTTTAACCCACTGAGCCACCCAGGCACCCCAAGGATTAATTTTTTAAATGACAAATATGAAGTCATTTTCCCCACTTAGTAATCTTATTTGAATAGACTGTGCATATAATTTTTTGCATTGTTTTTTTTTAATGGTTGAATGGTATTACACAGAGTGGTTGTACATTATGTGACCATCCTTGTGTTCATGATTTGGATGGCTATGATTTTGTTATTAAGATAGGGTTCTGAGGGGCGCCTGGGTGGCATAGTCGTTAAGCGTCTGACTTTGGCTCAGGTCATGATCCCAGGGTCCTGGAATCGAGCCCCGCATCAGGCTCCCTGCTTCGCGGGAAGCCTGCTTCTCCCTCTCCCACTCCCCCTGCTTGTGTTCCCTCTCTCGCTGTGTCTCTCTCTGTCAAATAACTAAATAAAATCTTTAAAAAAAAAAAAGAGGTAGGGTTCTGATGAACATCTTTGCGTGTGTGTTTGAGTTTTCCAGTGAGATGGATTTCAGAGGAGAAGCTTCTGCAAAATGGTCGTCAGAAGAGGTTTAGTCACTTTCTGTTCTCACCCATAGTAAATGAGATAATAATCACAGAGTATTCTCAGTCTCTTAAATTGTTTGTCAACTGGCAGGTAGAAAATAATGCCTCTTTTAAATATATATATTTCAATGATGTATTTATATGAGAGAGAGCATGGAGGGAGGGGCAGAGAGAAAGGGAGAGAGAGAATTTCAAGCAGACTCCAGCTGAGTACAGAACCTGACTCGGGCTGTATCCCACAACCCTGAGCCAAAGTCAAAAGTCAGATGCTTAAGTGATTGAACCACCTAGGTGCCCCTTAAATTTATATTTTCATAATCACTAGTAAGACTGAGTATTTTTAGTTGTTCACTATCACTGACAATTTTTTACATGAATCCTCTCTCCTTATCATTTTTCTACTGGGTTGTCTTTTTGTTTGGTTATTTATAGTTTTATTATTGATTTTGGGGAACTTTTTATATGGAGGATAGTAGTCCTTTGCCTCTGTAATGTTGCAGTATTTTCTGTCAAACTGTTGTTTATCTTTCAGTTTAGCTTGTACCATACATTTCATGATACCTTTCATTCTGAATCTGGCAGTCTAACTTTATGGCTGGTGGCTTTTGGATTCTGCTTTAAAAACCATTTTCAATCACTACATTTTCTTTTAGTAAACTTTTATTGTTTTGGCTTCTATTGCTCAGACCATTCGTCTATCCTTATTATTTTGTATGTTATAAAGTCCCTGCACCATGTAGTGATGGTCTGTATCCCCCAAGGATTTGAAACATCACTTAGATACTAAATTCTTATATATACTTTAATACAGCCATACCTGTATCATTCTTCATTTCCAGTTTGACTTGCTTTTTTCATTTTGATCCTTAAACATTTTGACTTGTGATATAACTTATCTGTGAATTGATTGAGAGCTCTCATAGGTTGCTTCTAGAGTAAGAATAGGTTTGTACCAGGGAATAGCACCGTTTTCTTAGTTCATTTTAAGCAGCTCTACTTCAGGAAGGAAGAAAAGAAAGGGACACTGACAAAAGGTATGTGTCTCAGTCTGTGAAAGCAATAGCTTTGCAGGAAGCCCTACTGTGTAGACTTCAACATACGTGTCATTGGCCAGAACTAGGCACATGGCCCTACCCCTACCTGCAGGAACATGTGGGAGGGGAGAATTTCTCACAAGGCAGATTATTACCTTGAAGAAAATTGGGGTCCTCTTAGTAAGGAAGAAAGGGTAAGGGGATATTGAAAGGGGAACTTAGAGGGTCAGTTACATCTCTCATCTTTTTTTTTTTTTTTCTTTTAGAATTTTCCCAGGTAGGGGTGCCTGGGTGGCTCAGTAGGGTTGAGCGTCTCTTAATCTCAGCTCAGGTCTCAAACTCAGGGTTGTGAGTCCAAGTCCCACACTGGGCTCCATGCTGGGTGTGGAACCTCCTTAAAAAAAAAGAAAAAGAAAAAGAGAAGAATTTTCCCAGGTATTCCTTTTTTTTTTTATGTTATGTTAATCACCATACATTACATCATTAGTTTTTGATGTAGTGTTCCATGATTCATTCTTTGCGTATAACACCCAGTGCTCCATGCAGAACGTGCCCTCTTTAATACCCATCACCAGGCTAACCCATCCCACCACGCCCCTCCCCTCTAGAAACCTCAGTTTGTCTCTCAGAGTTCATCATCTCTCATGGTTCATCTCCCCCTCTGATTTCCCCTGCCTTTATTCTTAACCTCCTGCTATCTTCTTCTTCTTCTTCTTTTGTTAACATATAATGTATTATTTGTTTCAGAGGTACAGGTCTCTGATCCATCAGTCTTACATAATTTACAGCACTCACCATAGCACATACCCTCCCCAATGTCTATCACCCAGCCACCCCATCCCTCCCACCCCCGAGTTCCACATATCAGTGAGGTCATATGATACATGTCTTTCTCTGACTGACTTATTTCACTCAGCATAACACCCTCCAGTTCCATCCATGTGGTTGCAAATGGCAAGATTTCATTCCTATTGATGGCTGCATAATAATCCATTGTATATATATATACCACTTCTTCTTTATCCATTCATCTGTCGATGGACATCTTAGCTCTTCCCACAATTTGGCTATTGTGGACATTGATGCTATAAACATCGGGGTACACATACCCCTTCAGATCCCTACATTTCTATCTTTGGGATAAATACCAGTAATGCAATTGCTGGATTGTATGGTAGCTCTATTTTCAACTTTTTGAGAAACCTCCATACTGTTTTCCAGAGTGCTTACACCAGCTTGCATTCCCACCAACAGTGTACGAGGGTTCCCCTTTCTCCGCATCCCCGCCAACATCTGTCGTTTCCTGACTTGTTAATTTTAGCCATTCTGACTGGTGTGAGGTGATGTATCATTGAGGTTTTGATTATGGATTTCTCTGAAGCCAAGCGATATTGAGAACTTTTTCATGTGTCTGTTGGCCATTTGGATGTCTCCTGGACAGAAATGTCTGTTCATGTCTTCTGCCCATTTCTTGATTGGATCATTTGTTCTTTGGGTGTTGAGTTTAAGAAGTTCTTTATAGATTTTGGATACTAGCCCTTTATCTGATATGTCATATGCAACTATTTTCTCCCATTCTGTCGGTTATCTTTTGGTTTTGTAGACTGTTTCTTTTGCTGTGCAAAAGCTTTTTATCTTGATGAAATCCCAATAGTTCATTTTTGCCCTTGCTTCCCTTGCCTTTGGCGATGTTTCTAGGAAGAAGTTGCTGCGGCTGAGGTCGAAGATGTTGTTGCCTGTGTTCTCCTTTAGGATTTTGATGGACTCCTGTCTCACATTTAGGTCTTTCAACCAATTGGAGTCTGTTTTTGTGTGTGGTGTGAGGAAATGGTCCAGTTTCATTCTTCTGCATGTTGCTGTCCAATTTTCCCAACACCATTTGTTGAGGAGACTGTCTTTTTTCCATTGGACATTCTTTCCTGCTTTGTCGAAGATTACTTGACCATAGAGTTGAGGGTCCATTTCTGGGCTCTCTATTCTGTTCCACTGATCTATGTGTCTGTATTTGTGCCAGTACTGTATTGTCTTGATGATGACAGCTTTATAATAGAGCTGGAAGTCCAGAATTGTTATGCCGCCAGCTTTGATTTTCTTTCTCAACATTCCTCTGGCTATTCGGGTTCTTTTCTGGTTCCATACAAATTTTAGGATTATTTGTTCCATTTCTTTGAAAAAAGTGGATGGTATTTTGATGGGGATTGCATTGAATGTGTAGATTACTCTAGGTAGCATTGACATCTTCACAATGTTGGTTCTTCCAATCCATGAGCATGGAACGTTTTTCCATTTCTTTGTGTCTTCCTCAATTTCATTCATGAGTATTTTTTTTTCAATTTTTTTATTGTTATGTTAATCACAATATATTACATCATTAGTTTTTGGTGCAGTGTTCCATGGTTCATTGTTTGTTCATAACACCCAGTGCTCCATGCAGAATGTGCCCTCCTCAATACCCATCACCAGGCTAACCCATCCCCCTACCCCCCTCCCCTCTAGAACCCTCAGTTTGTTTTTCAGAGTCCATCATCTCTCATGGTTCGTATCCCCCTCTGACATACTCCCCTTTTCTTCCTCTCCTGTTATCTTCTTCTTTTTCTTTTTTCTTAAAATATGTTGTGTTATTTCTTTCAGAAGTACAGATCTGTGATTCAACAGTCTTGCACAATTCACAGCGCTCACCGTAGCACATACCCTTCCCAAT
Source organism: Callorhinus ursinus (assembly GCF_003265705.2). Classification (NCBI taxonomy): domain Eukaryota; kingdom Metazoa; phylum Chordata; class Mammalia; order Carnivora; family Otariidae; genus Callorhinus; species Callorhinus ursinus. Next base: position 1,049,601 of record NW_027397182.1, on the reverse strand, counting down.
GTCTATCACCCAGCCACCCCATCCCTCCCACCCCCAACCACTCCAGTAACACTCAGTTTGTTTCCTGAGATTAAGAATTCCTCATATCAGTGAGGTCATGTGATACATGTCTTTCTCCGATTGACTTATTTCACTCAGCATAACACCCTCCAGTTCCATCCACGTCGTTGCAAATGGCAAGATCTCATTCCTTTTGATGGCTGCATAATATTCCATTGTGTATATATACCACATCTTCTTTATCCATTCATCTGTCGATGGGCATCTTGGCTCTTTCCACAGTTTGGCTATTGTGGACATTGCTGCTATAAACATTGGGGTACACGTACCCCTTCGGGTCCCTACATTTGTATCTTTGTGGTAAATACCCAGTAGTGCAATTGCTGGATCGAACGGTAGCTCTAATTTCAACTGTTTGAGGAACCTCCATACTGTTTTCCAGAGTGGTTGCACCAGCTCGCATTCCCACCAACAGTGTAGGAGGGTTCCCCTTTCTCCACATCCCCGCCAACATCTGTCGTTCCCTGACTTGTTAATTTTAGCCATTCTGACGGGTGTGAGGTGGTATCTCATTGAGGTTTTGATTTGGATTTCCCTGATGCCGAGCGATGTTGAGCACTTTTTCATGTGCCTGTTGGCCATTTGGATGTCTTCTTTGGAGAAATGTCTATTCCTGTCTTCTGCCCATTTCTTGATTGGATTATTTGTTCTTTGGGTGTTGAGTTTGATAAGATCTTTATAGATTTTGGATACTAGCCCTTTATCTGATATGTCCTTTGCAAATATTTTCTCCCATTCTGTCGGTTGTCTTTTGGTTTTGTGGACTGTTTCTTTTGCTGTCCAAAAGCTTTTTATCTTGATGAAATCCCAATAGTTCATTTTTGCCCTGGTTTCCCGTGACTTTGGCGATGTTTCTAGGAAGAAGTTGCTGCGGCTAAGGTCGAAAAGGTTGCTACCTGTGTTCTCCTTTAGGATTTGGATGGACTCCTGTCTCACGTTTAGGTCTTTCAAACATTTGGAGTCTATTTTTGTGTGTGGTGTAAGGAAATGGTCCAGTTTCATTCTTCTGCATGTGGCTGTCCAATTTTCCCAACACCATTTGTTGAGGAGACTGTCTTTTTGCCATTGGACATTCTTTCCTGCTTTGTCAAAAATAAGTTGACCATAGAGTTGAGGGTCCATTTCTGGGCTCTCGATTCTGTTCCATTGATCTATGTGTCTGTTTTTGTGCCAGTACCATACTGTCTTGATGATGACAGCTTGGTAATAGAGCTGGAAGTCCGGAAATGTGACGCCGCCAGCTTTGCTTTTCTTTTTCAAGATTCCTCTGGCTATTCTGGGTCTCTTCTGGTTCCATACAAATTTTAGGATTATTTGTTCCATTTCTTTGAAAAAAGTGGATGGTATTTTGATGGGGATTGCATTGAATGTGTAGATTGCTCTAGGTAGCATTGACATCTTCACAATGTTGATTCTCCCAATCCATGAGCATGGAACGTTTTCCATTTCTTTGTGTCTTCTTCAATTTCTTTCATGAGTATTTTATAGTTTTCTGAGTACAGATCCTTTGCCTCTTTGGTTAGATTTATTCCTAGGTATGTAATGGTTTTGGGTGCAATTGTAAATGGGATAGACTCCTTGATTTGTCTCTCTTCTGTCTTATTGTTGGTGTATAGGAATGCCACTGATTTCTATGCATTGATTTTATATCCTGCTACTTTACTGAATTCCTGTATGAGTTCTAGCAGTTTTGGGGTGGAATCTTTTGGGTTTTCCACATACAGTATCATATCATCTGCAAAGAGTGAGAGTTAGACTTCCTCTTTGCCGATTTGGATGCCTTTGATTTCTTTTTGTTGTCTGATTGCTGTGGCTAGGACTTCTAATACTATGTTGAATAGCAGTGGTGAGAGTGGACATCCCTGCCGCGTTCCTGACCTTAGGGGAAAAGCTCTCAGCCTTTCCCCATTGAGAATGATATTCGCTGTAGGTTTTTCATAGATGGCTTTTATGATATTGAGGTATGTACCCTCTATCCCTATACTCTGAAGAGTTTTGATCAAGAAAGGATG